>NW_022195408.1:71608-102850 GCF_008641045.1 Pistacia vera | reverse complement strand
TTAGGAAACTTAGTGCTTAGCTAACAATCCTCGTGGGAACGATACTCTACTCATCATTGTATTACTTGTGCGATTAGTATACTTGCTACATATTGCATGTTGTAGGAAACACGCATCAATGAGGTCGTGACATTCAAGTGAGAAAGAATAAAGAGAAAATGAGTAGAGTCACGAAGAGCGGGTTGGTGCTTTGTGAACTCCACCCAACCGTGCCTCCAGTAAGATGAGGCCGTGACTTACAATAGAAAATTAATAAAAGAGAGCTGTGTGAAAGGGAAACAGAAAGAGAAAATAAATGAGACGAAAAGTATGTAAGGAAAGAATTAAGAGAAAGAGTTACGGGGATAGACGAGTAGAGGATTTACTTACTGAGAATTGTTTTTGTGCTCACCCCGTTGTTTTTCTTTCTGTTTATAGGATCTAGGTGAGGACGCGGCCAGATTGGCGTCAGCAAGCGAGGAGCAATAGCTACACTGTCCACTGTTTTTGATAACTTTTTGTAAAATGATATCTTATTTGGTAATAAGAATGTTTATATGTAATAAAAGAAAATTTTGGGCCCATCTACTTTTGTTGATATAAATATATTTTACTTTATGTATTTCTATGAGTATCCTAGTATAAAGGAGTTATTACATAATTAAACACTAATCTCATTGGGAATAGCCATGGATTCACATATTAATCCATCCTTGTAACCAAATACCCTTTTATGGTATTTTAATTATATATAATTATTATTATAATTAAAATCAATTAATATATATATATATTAACATTTAATTAATAATAATTCATTTAAATATATGCGAACACATATTTAAATATAATCTCACTAATTTAAATTTTAATATTAAAATTAAATACAGGCAACAACCTCAGCAAATTTAATTGTATTGTGAGATTACCAAAATACACTTTTGTCCTAAAAGACGAAAATACCCCTTTCACAAATTTATTCTTAAATTATCTTTTAAGTGTGTAACCCGTAGGCTCCTTATCGTATTAGCAGCAAGGCATAAAGGCCATCCAATAGATTCGGATTCGTATTAGCAGCAAGGCATAAAGGCCATCCAATAGATTCGGATTCAATTAAATAGCTACCTATCAACGATGTGGTTACCGTGCAATCAAATCCTTTCACCATACGTTATCTCATCAAGGCTAAGGTACATAAGTAGTGTCAACCTCATATATCCTTGATATCTTTGTATTTAGTTACTGGACAAATGACTAGGATAATAAATTGGATTGAGCAGCAACTCAATCCCAATGTGGCCATAGATTTTGTGTCATTGTCATTTACTAAATTATGCAGTGAGATAACTTCTCCCATACCCGAGAGTGATGAATCATTTGTCAATCCACCATAGTCTTGATACACACCTCTATGCAGCCAATCACTACCGTATTGATAGCTCTAAATAGAATTATGTTGGGCTAGTGTCAAACTACATCAATCAGTGCATGAGGCGCTCTGGTGATCTCAAGTCTAAGGATCACATGCACCACCATTCGTTAGAGGATTTATTCCATAGACACTGGGGTTACCATCCATATGGAATCCTCTGGTGGGTTTGTCCAGTGAACTTACCTATAGCAAGCACCTATATGTTGCACCAGGTTGTTAGTAAACAACCTTGACAAGTGAGATCAGTCATTGTCTTTTGACAGGGTTGTTCAACACTATGATAGCCTTACTGTATTATCTGTGTCCTTGGTAAAAATAATACTAGGGCTACGAAAATTTCTAAAATGGTCACCATATGTGATCATAGGGTTCTCACTATCAAGATTTGAAACACTTGATATCCTCGTCATGGTTCTGCCATCCTAAGGACATACCCTTGTTTGGTTGTCAAGTAAAAAAACATTTCGATAATCTTTCAATACCAATAGTGATTATTGTGGGTTAAATAGGGGGTAATCAGATTACCTCTTCAAGGGGTGGGATTCAAAGATTACTAAGGTAATCTTAATTTTATACCCATTTTTCCCTTAATTAAATACCATTATTGACATAATTTCCCTCAAATGTCTACCAAATAACAATAACCTAAACCTCGTACATTTTGAAATTTAGCTAAAACACCCCTGCCACAAAAGGTTTAAAAGTTAACAAAATACCCCCAGCCACCAAAGACCACCGTCGGCCGCTAGGCACCACCGTAAAACGGCCAAAATAGATTGACCATTTGTGACCATTTTGGACCAGATCCATGGCGATTTGGCTATTTTTGGCCTTCGATCTAGCCAAAAACAGCCAGATCACTATGGATATGGCCGAAAAATTTAGCCGTTTTCGGCCAGATCCATAGTGATCTAGTTGTTTTCAGCATTCAATCTAGCCAAAAATATCTAAAACAACGCACGACTTGCCTGATCTCGCTGGTCGTGTGCCGTTTTGGTGACTGACACCGGTGGTCGACGGTTGGTGATGGTCTTGGGTGGTTGGGAGTATTTTGTTAAAATTTAAACTTTGTTGTTGGGGGTCTTTTAGCTAAATTCTCAAATATAGGGTGTTAAAGGAACTTATTTAAAAAAAAATAATAATGGTCTTGGATGGTTGGGAGTATTTTGTTAAAATTTAAACTTTGTTGTTGGGGGTGTTTTAGCTAAATTCTCAAATACAGGTGGTCAAAGGAATTTATTTTAAAAAATAAAATAATAATAATAATGATAATTATTATTATTATTAAAAAGGAAGGGCAATTCAGTAAAAGCCTCTGTCAATAATATTTTATTCTTCCCAACCAAACATCTATTTATACCCACTAATCTAATCAAACATATTGGTATAACATTTCCTCATAATCTTCAAGGTAATCTATCTTAGAGGTAATCCTACCTTTTAAGCAATAAAACATTCCCTAAACCAAACGCACCCTTAAGGTCATTGGGTATGAAATAAATGAATGATTGACTATAGTGCAAGTGGAAGATTGTTAGAGTAGGTGCCCTAGAGCCAATCAATTATTGTAGAATTGACTCTTTATAATAATTTTTATTAATCAATAAAAGGCATTTTATTATATATCATGTAAATCATAATTGTGTGTATAGATATATGTCTTTAGGATTGTGGAACTGTGACGAGGGTATCATGTGTTTCAAATCTTGATAGTGAGAACCCTATGATCACATATGGTGGCCATTCTAGATATGTCCGTAGCCCCAGCATTATTCTAAGCAAGGACACAGATAATACAGTAAGATTATCATAGTGTTAAACGACCCTATCGAAAGACAGTGATTGATCTTACTTGTCAAGGTTGTTTATCGAAAACCTGGTGCAACACATGGCTGCTTGCTGAAGGCAAGTTCACTAGACAGACCCACTAGAGGATTCCATGTGGACAGTATCCCCAGTGATCCTTAGACTTAAGATCACCAGAGCGCCTTGTGCACCGATTGGTGTAGTTTGACACTAACCCAACATAGTTCTATTTAGAGCTGTGAATACAGTAGTGATTGGCTACATCGAGGAGTGTATCAAGACTATAGTGGATCGACAAAGGATTCATCACTCCCAAGTATGGGAGAAGTTATCTCATGGTGCAATTCAGTGAATGACAATGACACTAAAGTTGTGGCCACAGTGGGATTGAGTTGTTGCTCAGACCAATTTATTATTCCAGTCAATGGTCCAATAACTGTATACAAACATATCGAGGATAATTGAGGTTGACAATATTTCTGTACCTCAGCCTCGATGAGATAGCAAATGATGAAAGGGTTTGATTACATGGTAACCATATCATTGATAGGTAGCTATTTCACTAAATCTGAATCTATCGAATGGCCATGATGCCTTGCTAAGGGTCAATCTTGGTTTGCGTGTAGTGAGATGATTGATTGGTGTCTATCGCAATACTACTCAGTACCAATATGATAAAGAGCCTATAGGTCACGGACTTAAGAAGATAGTTTAAGGATGACGAATTTTGGAAGGATCTATTCGTCTTTTAGATAAATAGCCATATTGGTAATTTTGCTGTGTAATTAAATTTACTAAGGTTGTAGTATAATATACTGTATAGCTAGTAATTCTTTGAGAAATATTTGATAAAATCCACTAAATAACTTTTATAAACATATATACATAATGTAAAATCCGAAAATTCTAATTTTAATTCATATAAATATATCACAAAATACTGATATACTTTAGTAAGCACAAGGTAATGTTGAACAGTGCCGCCAAACTCCTCCGCTTCTTAATGTCCCACCCGGTCGTAAATATTTAGTACCTGCAAAACAGTAAAATAACGAAGTGAGCACTAATTGCTCAGTAAATAAACCAAACTGCACGACTGTTCTTCCTCCATTACTCATGTTTTTATTTTTTCCTTTTCTCACTTTATTCTTTGATAATATTCTTCATTCTTTTATGATATTCTGCATTCTTTTCTGATACTCTGATTTGTTACTTACCAACGTGCAAAGACAATGAATAAAACTATAGATCGTCGAGCACATAAGAAATACTGAATCATGTAAGTAGCACGATACTCTGATTTGCTACTTATCAACGTGCAAAGACAATAATAAAATTGTACATCGTTGAGCACATAAGAAATACTGAATCATGTAAGTAGCATAATACATATGCAGAATAATAAACTTTCCTGAGAAAAGAACTTTCTTTTATACTACAAGAATTTCGGCTTATCGCAACAAAATAATTTGTCACTAGAAATATCAAAATTGTGACAATTTCACTAATGTGACGAATTATATTAGTCATCAAGTTGGTCATATTAAGCTCGTACTCTTAAGTATATGGTGACGAAAGAGCGTTTGATCACCATAACCTAATTATTTATTGTGATAATAATAAGTGATCACTTTAAACCAGTTTATTGTGATAAATTATTTGTAACAATAGAAAACATTTTTTATCACTACAAATAATATTTTGTCACAATTGATTTATATTTAAAGACTAAATGATAAACTTTATGGTGAGAAAATAATATATTATGACAAAATTGATTTTGTCAAAATTGTAAATATTGACTAAATTATTTGCTCATAATTTTAATAGTGACAGAAATTTATTTGTCACATATTTGTTTATATGACAATATTATTTATCAAAACTTGTATAGTGACGGAAATAATTTTGTAAAAATTTTAATAGCATGACAAATAATTTTTATACAAATATTTTTACAAGACAAATTTTTTTTGTCAAAATAATATAGGCATGACAAATATTGTTTGTCATCTCAATAATGATAAAAATATTTATGTCTATACTTTACATCATATATAATATTGAAATAGAGAAAAAAAAAAACAAAATAAGACGAAGCGTTAGTAAAAGGAGGTAGAATGGAGGTAATTGTAGCCATCATTCTTTACTCATATATAATACCACTTTATGTCAACAACATACCTAAATGATTGGAATATTAACTATGAACAATATTAGTACTTTCCAATCATTCAAAAAAGAAAATCTACCAACAAAATCATCTTCAATTCTCATATGTACATAGGCCATCAGATCATTCTCCCTTAAAAATGCATCAGAGGGAAAAACACACCTTTAATATAACAACTATTGTTGAGACACCCCCATCCATGACAGCTGCTATATTACTCTCAAGGTGACGCAGCTGTGACGACTAGTCTTGGAAACAACCTTGTCCTTCAACCCCCAGCATCAGGTGATTGGAAGATCATTAGGTATCTTAAGGACCATTAGCCAACCTGTTCTAATTATTAATATCTTTTAGAGCAGAAATTGCAAAAATAATCCACTTTAAGATGAACTAATAAGTATAACAAGAGGTGAAACTGGTTGGCAGAACATGAGCAAGTATGAAATGTAATTTGGCTTCAATTGTGTGCACATTCAATAATTAGTACATGCAATATCAGTTCATATCAGGGATTTTGTTACCTCTAATGGCCCTGCATATAAAACCTTGTTGTTGTATAGTCCCCCATAGTATATATATGGCTAATCACCATTTAAGCCCGTGGTCTATGCTCAATGGTAGAAAGAGACTCCCAGTCTATGAAACCGCTCTTACAAATGCCATTTTCGTAGTCAAATTTGGACCATAAGCCACTGGCCACACAATAAAAAAGTAAAACTACATTTAATTAATTACATTGAAACTTGAAAAAGTGTTAGACCCATACAGTCAACAAAGTAAAAGGAAAGCATCCTTGCTCTATTGATCAACATGCAACCAAAAAGATTTCAAAGAACTAATTCGATTGAAAGAAAAACCACTAAAGAAATGCTTAGGCAGAGAGGTCAAAAGGGTCCATACTATTTTTGCTCAAGGTTCAAGAATTAATGAAACATGCCTCAAAGATTAAATCTTCCCCTTCCCAATTTACATTTGCACAAAACACATAAACACATTATAATAACAATTTCCAACACCAAATTAGAAGTAAAAACAGAAAATTTTAAATTAATATATAGAAAAGAGAAATATGAAATACTGAAAAGTATATCATGTTTAGAAATTCAATTTCATTAAAAGTTTTACATTTAATTTTATAATTTGGCATTCAGCAAACACTCCGGGTTACCGAACAATAGTGACTTTGTAAGGTGTAGATCATATTGCGCATATAATTCCTTTACCATGTTCTTCAAGTACATACAAGATTAATAAGACAACAAATATCAAAAACTTTCAAAAAAATAAACACAACCCAATACACATAAAAGGAATTGTCTAATAAGCAACTTTATGATAATACTAAACAAAGCACCACAAATGAAACAAATCCAGCAAGGGTTTTGGTTAAAACAAACATGAAGTGGTCACGTGGAAGAATTAATCAAACTATAATATCATAAATTTCAAAAGAATGAAGAAAAACCATTAAGGCATTCTCTAAAATAACAACTTAATGATAATACCAAACAAAGCTTACAAAATGAACAAAACTAGCAAGTTTTTTTGCTTCAAACAAGACATGAAGTGGTCAAGTGCAGTGAATTAATCAAAAAAAAATCAAAACTTTCAACAAAATGAACAAAGCCCATCAAGAAAATTTTCCAAATAAAGACTTTAATACTAAACCAACAAAGCTCCACAAATGAAAGAACCCAACAGCGTTTTGCTTCGATAAGACATAAATTGATGAAATGCAGGATTAAACAAAAAGAAGAATAAAAATTCAACGTAATGAAGACAACCCATCAAGATATTTCTCTAAAGATAATAACTTTAATACTAAAACCAACAAAGCTCACGAATTGAAAGGAACCAAGCAAGGGTTTTGCTTCAAAGAAGCCACAAAGAGTAAAGTGGAATGAATTAACGAAACAGTAAATAAAAAATAAATAATAATGAACACAAACCTAATTCCCTAAAAAAGATAGCTTTAATTATACACAAACAAAGCGTAGGATTTTGTTTCAACCAGACAAACTGATCAATTGTAACGAATTATCAAACAATTTCCCAAAAAAAAGAAACAACCCATCAAGAGAATTCTCTTAAACAAATTTAACTCTAAAACATAACAAAGCTCAAGGATTTTGCTTCAAACAAGACAATAAGTGATAAATTGTGTCGAATTATCAAACAATAATATCAAAAATTTAAATAAAAGCACCACAACCCATCAAGAGAATTCTCTAAAATCACAACTTTAATGTTAAACCAAACAAAGCTCACTAATTCAAAGAACCCTCAAGGGTTTCGTTTATTTTGCTCGTTTGTGTACCTCCAACAAGACCAATGCTACACCAATGCTGCAGCCAATGCCGCCGCAGAAAGCAAGACCCATTTTGGTGACGTCCTTCAGCTTAATTTGAGGAACTGTTCATCTCATTCTACTCGATTTCTCAAAACAAAAACAAACCCACTATACAAAATAAAACTACACCACTCATTCAAATAGGCCCTAAACATACATTACTTGAAGCCAAAACAAAACTCAAACCCGATATACAAATTTCTACACTATTACCCAGAAAAACCAACCTTAACGGTTCACATAGTAAAAAATCCATTTTTAAACCAAATACACAAACCCTTATATAATAACCATTATTATGAGAAAATCCTGAAGCAATGGTACAAAATAATGAACTGATAGAACAAAAAACACAAATAAAACAAAACCCTAAAAATACGATTTGTTCTGAAATTAAAGCCAATTTTTCCCAAAAAAAAGAAAATAAAGAAAAACCTGGCCTTTGACTTTGAGGTTTAGGTGAGCCATTGATTGTTGGGCTCTTGCGGTGGATTGCTACGCCTGACATCTTCTTTTCTTTTGCGTTCTGCACAACCTTCCCATCTTCCTTTTATACTAGTTTTGGAAAATTTTGTTTGCTCCCTACTTGAATGAAAAGAAAAAGGTAAACCCCAATAATATAACATTTGACCCCTAAACAATGTAAGGAAACAAAATCAACCTCATTTTGTTTGGTGGAATAAATGTTTTTTTCCCAGTAATATAATTGGGTAATATATCACCTTTTAAAATGTTATCGTATTTTGATTATGAGATAACATTATAAAAAAGCTACTATATTATTGGGCTATGTAACATTTTAAAATGCTACTGTAAATATTATTAATGACATTAAAAAAAAAAAGTTACCATTGATATATAATGGTTATAAAAGTTGAAGAAAATTTTTACCATACCATTTTACATCAAGTGTTACTATAGATAGTCTACTGTAACACTTTGTGAAAGCGCATTTTTTTTTAATTTTTAAAATAAAAATAAAAAAAAAAGTAATAATTTACAACAGATTAGGAATTAAATTTGGGGACAAATATTTACAATGGATTGAATGTGTTTGCTACGATTTTACAAACATATTTTTTTTTCATTGTTGATCTGTTGGTAATTTGTTTTAGAATAATTTCTTTAATCTAGCTAGATATAGCAAACCTGACTCGCCCCTGATCACCCCCCAATCCCGACCAAATTTCCTAGCCCTAACCTCGTACCCGATCCTATGCATTAATGAGTTTTTTTTTTTTTTTTTAATGACATATATGTTATTACTAAAAACTTGAAAGGATGACAAATACTTTAAACGTATATTAATTATGTTTTTTAACACAATTTTTGTCACAAATATCCATTAATTTGACTCAAATATTTTTGTCACTAATACCTCTATTTTAATTTTCAATGATTTTTTTTTTTTTTTTTTTTTTTTTGTGGAGATAATAATTCCTTTGTGACAAATTAGTTTTGTAATTATAGCAGTATTACTATATATACTGATTAAAGTTTTTGATGACAAATATGTTTGTACGATAAACAATTTATCTCGGCGCTAAATTTTGACTTAAACATTTTGTCTTAATACCTCTATTTTAGCATATATTATAACAATTTTTTTTTTTTTTGTAATAATAAATAAATTCTTTTGTGACAAAATATTTGTAGTTATAACATGTATAACTAAATATAGTGATTAAAATATTTGATGACAAAATAGTCTGTCACAATAAACACAATAAACAATTACCTAGACGCCAAAATTTGGCACCAAAAATTTGTGACGACATATTATCATAAAAATGTTTTTCTTCACTACTTTATTATGGGTTTCTTTATTGTGATAAAATATTATGACCATATTTTTTTAGTTACTATATATTCTTTTTGTCATCTTAATGTGATGTTTCTTTATTTTGTCATAATACGTTATTACTCGTGACAAAATAACATTTGACAAATTAATTTTGTCACAATATAATTATTTCTTGTAGTTTTCTTTTCTGTTTCTGTTCTGTTTCTCTTATGTTGTATCTCTTTCTTTTCTCTCTATTTCTCTTTCTTTCTTCTTCTTTCTGGTTTGCCGGCGGACTAAGTTGATGCAGGATTTGGAACCCTGACCATGTGAGTGGGTACAGTCCTCATCTACATGCCACTACTCACGAACTTTACAAGTACTGTATCTCTTTTGCTATGGCCGCTCGATCATGCGGTGTGCATTAGTATGCTCTCCTGGGTACAATCATCATACCCACATACCTACTCATGGACTGTACAAATACTATATCTCTCTGCTGATGCCGCTCGCTCTTGGCGGCTTGTATGTGGTGTGTATGTGGGCATCTTTGTCACTCACGGTTCCCCATCGCAAAAACCTTATATCATTGCATGCTGTAAAAGAGAATGAACAGAGTACTATACACATTTCAACATGAATTTCCAAGCTATGGAAATTCTACACTTGCATTCTTTAGTAAATGAGAAAATATACATACTTGCATGTTAGCTTAAAAGAAAATTATTAGTCATTTTCTTTTCTTTCTTTCTCATTCTTTGCTAACATATTCTTTCATATTCTCATATACTAAATCAAGGCTATATATATAATCATGTACACAAAATATGCATGATCAAGCCCATTCTTTAATATGCTTTCCAAATTCACATATACAAACTTGCAAATTCATTATGGCATAATGGTATGTCATGACATATTCTACCATTCTCTACTATCACAATTACCATATCAAAATAACACTTTTAACTTGCAATTCCTTTCTAACATTTTCATGTGCTATTCAAAAAGTAGGAAAGGTTCAAGTAACTAGAACCAAATACTAATGATCATTTTTCTCATGGACCTAACATGACCAACTGATATATTAAGTTTTGGCATAACAATATGCACTCTTGAATACTAACATTTACACTTGGTTAAGCCCATGCATAATCTTTCTACTTCAATTCTTGCCTTTCTCTAACCCTTTCTTCATTAGGGTTTAGCCAACTCATGCATGCATTTTCTCTTTGGATTTTCATCAAACACTTCATATGCACATGCAACTACCATGTTGGCTACACTTCCACAACTCTCTAATTCCACCAAATCATGAGCCAAAAACTCACTAACTTTAGTATCAAACCTGGCTGAATTCATCCCTTCTCTACACTCAAAAAATTTCAACACAAAATCTTCCACAACTTCACCAATCATCACATAACCATACTCTACTTCTCATGGCTAGAATTTATACATCATTAAACATAAAAAAACTGCTAATAATTCTCTCATACCATCACATACAAACATGCAAAAATTCATTCAACACAAGTCTTGCTCAAATCAAGGTTCAAATTAGGTTTACTTACGTTAAATATGTGAGATCACTTCCCTTTTGCTCAAAATCTCTTCCTCTTGGACCTAGATCATATAAAAACTACAAGAATTTAAAACTTTAATCACACTTCTTTTGCTAGAATCTTACCTTAGGATGCTTTAGGATTGAAAATCTCCAAAAATCCAACCCAAATCCTATGATTTTCCTTTGAAATTTAGTGAAGAAAATTGAGTGAAAATGGGGGTAAAGGTGGCATGAACAAGGGCTGAAGGTGTGTTAGGGTTTCTTCAAATAAAGTCTTATATCAAATAATATAAACATGTATTCCCATTTTGCCCTTGGACTTTCTATTAAATTCCATCTATGTCCTTTAGTCAATTACTAAAATACCCTCATTTTTATTATCTTCTTCACGTTATTTTGCTTCCTTTCACTTCGCACTTTTTCATCTAATTAGGAGTGAAAAGACCATTTTACCCCTAATGAACTTTTAAGGAATTTTCTTCACATTTGTCTAAGGTAACTTCAAAGAAATCCAACTAAGGGTATTAGGGCATAAGTAAAATTACATATCTTGATGTGGATGTTACATGTAGCCTATGTCCAATTTTATTATTGGAGTAATTTAGCAAAATCATAAATTTAATTATTAGAGTTAATATTAATATTTAAACTAAATAATTAAGTTGGGTTAATATGTAAGTCTACCTAAGTTTGGGTTGTTGACAAACTTTAGGGGTGGAACAGATATTTACTTTATTATTTAATAAAGCAAAATTAGGTTTTATTGACCTAACTTCACTTTTGGCAGTCCAAGGCAATTTTGAGAGAAGAATTTTTTTCTTCTAATCTCCATTCTTTTCTTCCAAAGTTTTTAATCCTTAAAGCCAAGACTTAATTCTAGCAAGATTAATTCTTGGTCATTGGCGTACTGTCTTCGTGTGGATGACGTGAGTTCGATTCCATTCTTGAATCGATAGCAAATCACATTCAGAGATATTTGACAAAGCCTCCAACCATAGGTATAATCAGATCCTTGTATGGATTTTCATTATTTCAAATTAAGCATATAATCAGAGTAATCGATGGGCGAAATTTTTTTGTTTTTCCTCTACCATCATTCATCAATTACTTATAGTGAAATTAATTCTTGGTCATTGGTGTATTGTCTTTATGTGGATGACGTGAGTTCGATTCCATTCTCCAATTGGCAGCGAATCACATTCAAAGACATTGACAGTTGTATGGATTTTCATTATTTCAATTTGAACATGTAATATATATATTTTTCCGCTACCATCGTTCGTTGATTACTTACAGTGGTATCAGAGCCTAGGGTTTTGATTGTATACATTTTAATTATATTGTTTTGAGGATTGTTAGAAAATGCTGTTTAGGTTTTTCAATCTGTTAAAATTGCTTAAACGGTTAATATATAAACTAGGGTTGTTGACAAATTCGCATTGGATTGATTTGTATTACGTGCACATGAACATATTTTGGAATTGTTATTTGCGCCAAGGCATAGTCCTTATGCCTGCAGCTTCGAGCTTTGTAAGTCAGAATGTAAAAAGTGCCGTGGAAATATAAACTTCACCACAGTGGGACCATGGATATGTGAGAATTGGAATGCGCAAATAGGCTGTGGCAACATAAAACTTCATTAGATGTGATAACGTTGCATGATCATGAAATTGTGCGATTTGAGCTGTGACAAAATTAAACTTTGTGATGCATGTTTCCTCAAACATGCAAATGTAGCAAGTATACTAGTCGCACAAAGTAATAAAGTGATAAGTAGAGTATCGTTCCCCGAGGTGTTGACTAAGTACCGATTCTCTAGTTTAAGTCCTAATGAAGAAACATAAATTGGATTGATGGAAAATTAACAACTAAATACAACATTAACAAAATTAAATGGATGTACTGAAAATTAAAGCAAAACCCAACAACTTAACTAATTAAACAATGCTAAAAAATGCTAGGGTGTTGATTTCACCTAGATACGCTAACCCAAATCATAGAATCTATTACCCAAGTTCTAATTCCTTGATTGAAAATCGAATTCCCTAAGTTGTAAAACATACCTTCTCAGGCTACATTTCCCTACTTATCCCTATTAAGCTTCCGCACCCAACAAAATGAAGATTAATAGTTCAAAGTCTTTTAAGCTTTATGGAATTCTATCTAGATTTCATAGATCACTAAACCTATCTCTAGCGTTTGCTAATCTACGGTATTTATCCCAAGAGGCACAATCACAAATCACTTCTCAATCTCATTATGAACAACACACATTTGAATGGTGATCAAGCATCCAAAAGTCATTAAGCAAGAGATAAACACTCAATCATGAAATTAAAACTCAAAGTAAATCAATTCATATAAATTTGAATCATTGTATCAAGGTTACACCAAACCCTAGCTAAACAACTCAGTTCATACTCAAAAAAGAAATAACATAACAAAAACAAACTGAATCAAGATTCATCATTGAAAAACAAGCAAAAGATGGAGAAATCTTCTCTAATTTGAAGCCCAAATTTTCAATAATCTTCTCTTTCCATGAGCTACCTCCCAAATGACGAACCAAGCTCCCTTTCTCTTCCTTTTTCGCTCTAATTTATATCTCTATCACTTAAGGACGAAGGCCTAGCAAGCCAAAATGCGTCGTTTTATTTTTACATCTGATGCAGGTTTCGCCGCGGCGAAGAGTTTCGGGCCAAATTTGAGCCTGATAGAGTCTGAATCTAGAAAAGTGTTAAAAATATTAATTGTAGCCCTTTCAATTATATTTCTGGTCGTTGAAGAATCAGCACAATTCGATGTGTACATCTCAAGTTATGGAAGAAATACTGAAGCACATCCAAAGACATTTTTCTTCAGTTCCCAACGTACTTTTCACGACTTCAAGCCAAGTTTTCACCCTTGTTTAGTCAGAATTAGGAAAAACCAAAAACATGAAAGTTGTAGCTCTTATTCTTATCTTTCCAAAGCTTCTAAATTCAGATAATTCCAAGTTTCTGAGCTCAAGTTACACAATTTACGCTCAAAACTGTCATTTATGCTAAAAATCATCGTTTAGGCCTGCAAAGACAAATTAATAGAATTAGGTAGCAATTATGGCCCAAATTGTATGAAAAGTATCCTAAATCCTATCAAAATATGCAAAATTGGAATGTGGACTGAAGTGGGGATCACCTATTCGGGGGACTAATAGAGAAAGATTGTCGATGCAACTTATAACTTCTTAGAGTGTTGAACATTTTCTAGTAATAGTTTTTCAACAACCTTAGAGACTTGCATAAATTCTAGCCAATTCTTGTGTTGAGTTTGAGTCTAATTTTTGTTTGTTCATTTTCAGTTTTGTTGTTTGGTGTTTTTGGTTGTTTGTTGCTTTTCTTTCTTTGAGTTTTTATTCATTTTTACTCGAGGACGAGCAAATCTTAAGTTTGGGGGTATTTGATAATCATATTTTACACTATGATTTTTGCATTGAATTTTGATAGGATTTAGGATACTTTTCATACAATTTGGGCCATAATTGCTACCTAATTCTATTAATTTGTCTTTGCAGGCCTAAACTACGATTTTTAGCATAAATGAAAGTTTTGAGCGTAAATTGTGTAACTTGAGTTTGGAAACTTGGAATGATATGAATTTAGAAGCTTTGGAAAGCTAAGAAGAAGAGCTATAACTTTCATGTTTTGGATTTTTCCTAATTCTGACTGGACAAGGGTGAAAACTTGGCTTGAAGTCGTGAAAAGTATGCTAGGAACTGAAGAAAAATGTCTTTGGATGTGCTTCGGTATATCTGCCATAATATGAGATGTAGACCTCGGATTCTGCTGATTCTTAAATGACCAGAAATATAATTGAAAGGGCTACAATTAATATGTTTAACACTTTTCCAGATTCAGACTCTATCAGGCTCAAATTTGGCCTGAAACTCTTCGCTGCGGCAAAACCTGCATCAGATGTAAAAATAAAACGACGCGTTTTGACTTGCTAGGACTTCATCCTTAAGTGAGAGAGGTATAAATAAGAGCGAAAAGGAAGAGAAAAGAGGTCTTGGTTCGTCATTTGGGAGGCAGCTCATGGAAGGAGAAGATTATTGAAGATTTGGGCTTCAAATTAGAGAAGATTTCTCCATCTTTTGCTTGTTTTTCAATGATATCCTTAGAGAGATAGACACCATGTGACATCGGAAGAAATCCCTTCTTGGATTCTTCCATACTGAATCTCTTCAGTACCTTGTTAATATATGTACTCTGACTTAGGCCAAACAACTTATGTAATATATCATGATAGATCTTTATTACGAGGATGTAAGCTGTTTTTCCTAAGTCTTTCATGGAGAAGCACTTGGATAACCAAGTCTTTACCGACTGCAAGTTCGGTATATCATTCCTGATCAGAAGTATGTCATCAAGATACAGCACCAGGAATGTCACTGCGCTCCCACTTCGTTCTTGATAAAACCGAATTCTTTTACGGCTTCATCGAAATGAATGTTCCAACTCCTTAAAGCTTGCTTGAGTCCATAAATGGACCTCTGCAACTTGCATGCCTTATCAGCTTTTCCATTAAGAACAAAACCATCAGGTTGTGCCATATACACATCCTCTTCAAGGTTTCCATTCAGGAAAGCTGTTTTGACATCCATTTGCAAATCTCATAATCATGATATGCAACAATTACAAGCATAATCCAGATGGATTTAATCATGACAATCAACAAAAAGGTTTCTTCCTAGTCAATACCATGAATTTATTTGAAACGTTTGGTAACCAGTCGCGCCTTATATGTATGCATCTTGCCATCCATGTCAATCTTCTTCTTGAAGACCCATTTATACCCTATGGGTTTAACCCTTTCAGGTGGATCCACTAGAGAATATACTTGGTTTTGGTACATGGAGTCTATCTTAGATTTCATGGCTTCAAGCCATTTAACGAAATCTAGATCCAATATAGCATCTTCGTAGGTTCTGGGTTCATTGTCTTGGTAGACCAGTACGTCACCATATTGAGTCATGAGATAACCATATCTCTCGGGCTCATGACGTACTCTCCTAGACCTATGTAGCTCTTGTGCTACTTGAGGTGGTTCACTTTGATCCACAGATTATGAAGTGACCTCCTCACGATGTTCAACCACTTCCTGTGGCACATCTTCCCGTCCTTCGTCTAATGTATCTTGTGGTTCTAGAACTTCATCAAGTTCTACTTTTCTTTCACTAGTACCTCTTAGAAAAAATCTTTTTCTAAGAAGACACTAGTACGAGCGACAAAAATTTTGCGCTCTTCTGAATGATAGAAATAGCATCCTTTGGTCCCTTTAGGATACCCCACAAAAATACACTTGCAAGATTTCTGGCCCAGCTTGTTCGAAGTCAATTTTTTGACATAAACTTCACAACCTCAAATCCTTAGATAAGACAAGTTAGGCTTTCGCCTGTTCCGTAGTTCATATGAAGTCTTATCTACAGACTTTGATAGCCCTAGAATGATGTAGGTAGATCACTAAAACTCATCATGGACCTAACCATGTCAAGTAAGGTCCTCTTCCTCCTCTTAGACACTCCATTGTGTTGGGGTGTGTACAGAGGGGTGAATTGTGATACTATCCCACATTCCTTTAGGTATTCAGAAAACCCTGAGCTTAAGTATTCACCTCTTCAATCCGATCGAAGAGCTTTAATATTTTTTCCCAACATATTTTGTACTTCATTCTTGAGTTCTTTGAATTTATCAAAGGCTTCAGATTTATGTCTCATAAGATAGACATAACCATATCTGCAAAATCATCAGTAAATGTGATGAAGTATCAATATCCTCCTCTTGCTTCAACTGTTAGTGGACCACATACATCACTATGGATGATGTCTAATAGTTTAGTAGCCCTTTGACTTTGTCCTATGAAAGGCGACTTGGTCATCTTGCCTAATAGGCATGACTCGCATATCTCAAAGGACTGGAAGTCAAAAGGGTCCAAAACTCCATCCCTTTGAAGTTTTGCAATGCGAGTCTGATTAACATGACCCAATCTACAATGCCAGAGGTATGTTTGGTTTCGATCGCTATGTTTAGCTCTCTTGGTTTCAACATTGAGAATATCTTTATTGTTTAAATCAAGAACATATAACCCGTTATATAACCTTACAATTCCTAATAGAATACCATTCAAACTAAAGGACAACAATCCATTAGAAATCTCAAAACGATATCTTATATTATTCAAAACGGATACTGAAATGGTATTTCTAGAAATAAAAGGTATGAAATTATAGTCTTGAAGTTCCAAAAACAAACCTATAGGCAAAGATAAATGATAAGTCCATACAGCCAATACAGCCACATGTGCTCCATTTCCAACTCATAGGTCCACTTCTCTCTTGGCGAGCGATCTGCTCTGCCTTAGTCCCTACACATCAATACAAATATGAGTACCACATCCTGTGTCAATGACCCAAGATGTTGAAGGAGAGAAGTTAATCTCAACATGAACATACCTAAAGTTGAAGCCTCTGACTTCTTTTTGCTAGTGAGAAAAGCCTTGCAATGCTTCCTCTAGTGGCCAGGCTTGCCACAATAGAAGTAGGCTACTTTCCCGCCCTTCCTAACGCCACTCTCAGGCTTGAGAGCATCTTGCCTTTTGGGCTTGGGCTTAGTATTAGCCTTGGCCTTTCCCTTGCCCTTACCTTTCCCTTTACTGGCAATAACCAGTAAAATAAGCTTGGACCTTTTCATGTCCTGCTTCGCAATCCTCAGCATGTTCATAAGCTCTGACAAGGATTTCACCATCGTGTTCATATTGAAGTTCATTATGAGCGGTGCAAAAGAATTAGGTAGGGATTGCAGAATTAAATCCACGTGTAAGTCCGCATCTAACCCAAACCCAAAGTCTCAAGTTTGTCCATGTACTTAATCATATTAAGCACATGAGGAACAACTTGGGTTCCCTCAGTCATGTGACTCCTAAACAGTACACTTGACACCCTATACCTCTCATGTCGAGCATTTCCTTCAAAAAACTCCTTGAGGTATAGATTTATGGCAGCAGCATCCATATTCTCATGCTATTTTTGTAGCTCAGGTGTCATCGATGCTAACATAATGCATTGAATGTCATCAGGATCATCACATAACTTTTGGTAAGTATCCTTTACTTCTTGAGTAGCATCAGGATCAGGCTCAGCTATATAAGGCTTGTCAAGGATATACATTTTCTTTTCGGACTTTAGTATAATCCGAAGATTTCGATACCAGTTCAAGAAATTGGATCTATCCAGCCTATTTCTTTCTCGATTATCGGTCACAGGTTCATAATGCTCATTTTGTGAATCTACAATTGCAAAAAAGTAAAAGTCATTATAATGTTCATTATTATTTAATATGGTCTTTTATTAAAAAAACGCTCCCACTATTTTCCTCAAGTCAATAGCCCTCACTATTAACTCGAGAAAGCCCGTTGGCTTTCCTAGTGGACTGAGATCCCATCTAGCCCATTTCAAACCTTTGCTTTGGTGAACAAGCCAAAATGGGTTGATTAGGTAGGCCAACAAACTTAATCCACACCAGTTAATAGCTCCCACTATCAACCTCAAATGTGAAGCAAGCCAACAAGCCAATCACACAATCCAATGGCCTAAGGCATTGTCCTCAAGTGTGATTCTCAGTATCAGTAGAGTGGACACTACATGTCACCACGTACACACAACAAGTGTACTTCTCTACTATGTCTATGACGTGCTTATCAACCTTCGCTTTGGCGAACAAGCAAAACACGTCATTTAAAGTTGACCCATCATCATTAAAGAAAACTCCAATGAGTTTTAACCTCTCACTGGTAGAAGTGTACCCTTCGCTTTGGCGAACAAGGTTCCAACAAATAGTGGTTTAATTAAAGTCATGATGATGAAAGCCGTACGTGACTTAATATACTGTACTTGAGGGTTTTTATTTTACGTCTCACCAGTTTTATCTTTATTAGCATGTTATAGTCATAACATACACCTTTAGCATGCATTCTATGCATTTAAGGAAACGTGTCGGTACATGGCCTATCTAAAATCAATTTCCTCAAGCCTAAAGGAATCGGTGGGTCACCTAGGGATCCTATAAAAAAATATCTTGAGTCTTCAAGTATGATCGCTTCATCCTTACTCCGTCTTCAAGTACATTACAAAATACATCATCCTAAATTTACAATGAAATTATTACTACAATAATTTTACATCAATAAATTTAGAAACCTCGAGTTACATTCAAGAGGAATGAGATGAGAAGAGAATGTACATCGAGAAGGTAAGAGAAAGACAGGACACACAGACCCTATTTAAAAATTACAATCATGCATGCTCAAAAATACTTTAAAACATTCATCATAGGTCTAAGACTCATGTACCAGGCACCATACAATATTCAAACAAGTACATTACATACATTTAAAAATAAACATTTTGAATTGGGTGGGTGGTATTATTAATTACCCTCTGACAATTTGCAGACCTGCTTTTGGTCCAAAAGTATTGAAACTTTTCACTTAGGGCCCTTCATACTTGAAAGTACGCTTGTCATGGTGATGGTTTATATCGCTGTGACGTGCGCTGATTATCGGTTAGCATGGATGCACAGGTGCGATCATCACGGCGATCGTTTATATCACCGCGGTGTGCACTGATTTTCAATCGCACACATGCACAAGTGCAATCACCGCAAAACACCGCGACGTGCGCTGATTTTCAATCAGCTCGCATGCAAGAGTATGATCATCGCAGCGATGTTTTGTATCACTGTGGTGTGCGTTGATTTTCAATCAGCGAGCACACTTAAGAGCGATCATCGTGACAAGCACAAACTGATCTGTAGCGGATCAGTTTAATCAGCAACAAAAAGGCCAAAGGATTTTTGCAATCAACTTAACTTCTGATATCAACAAAAAATCCTTATTACATTATACCAATTTTGCAGATCATCAATAAATTGAATATTATTAATCAATTTAAGCAACTTTAATAGATTGAAAAACTTAAACATGCATTTTCAAGCAATCAATCCAGTTAATCAATCAAAAACACAATTAAAATATATACAATCAAAGCCCTATGCTCTGATACCAGTGTTAGTAAATCAATGAATAAAGGCAGCGAAAAAATAGAAAAATTTGCCTATCGATTACTCTGATTCGCCAAGATTATATATATATATTACATACTTAAATTGAAACAATAAAGATCCATGCAAGGATTAGAAATCTTACGCAAGTTTGGAGGCTCCTTCAAGTGTCTCTAAATTTACTTTGCTACCGATTCAACGTAGAATCGCACAAACGGTGATCCACACGAAGACAATCCGAAGAACCAACCCTTGTTTTGCTAGAACAATAGGATCTCACCCAAGTTTGCACAACACTCCTCACCGGCTCAATAAATTGCCCAACCAAATGTCGTTGTTGGCTCTTCGCCTTCACTTCTGTCGCAATATCTAGAGGTGGAACAAATGGGTCGAGTTACGCGGGTCAACCCTAACCCGGCCCGCATTCAAGAGG
Source organism: Pistacia vera (assembly GCF_008641045.1). Taxonomy (NCBI): domain Eukaryota; kingdom Viridiplantae; phylum Streptophyta; class Magnoliopsida; order Sapindales; family Anacardiaceae; genus Pistacia; species Pistacia vera. The sequence continues at coordinate 82,232 of NW_022195408.1, read as the reverse complement.
GTTCAACCTGGCCCGCCTTACCCCCAGGCGGGCCGGGTTGAGAAATGGCAACCTGGCAACCCGCGGGTTGCTGTTTTGTCCTTCTAGAGAAAGGACCGCCAATCCGTTGGGTTGACCCGCGGGTTGGCCGAAAAACAAATTAAAAAAAAAAAGAATTTTTTTTCCAATTACCCTTTTACCCTTGAAATATAGCCGTTGGAGGGGTCTTTTTTGTCATTTTCTTTTTCCATTTTTTTCTATAAATTGGCCCTAAGCTCTCATCTTTTCTCACAACTCAAATTCTCTCATTCTCTCATTTTCTCTAATCTCTAATCTCTAATCTCTCAATTATTCATTTATTCTCTTAATCTCTTTGTTATCAATTTGCTTTTATTTTAATTTTTATTAGTTTTTGCAATTTTCAATTCATATTTCCAATTTCCATATTCCAATTCTCTTTCTTTAATTTTTTTATTTCTTCTACATCAATTTTTATTTCAACTACAATGGATAGATATTTCTCTCCCATCAATATCAATGATGAAGAAAACTACTATCCTAGTCCTAGTCCCACTGATTTTACTAACATAAATGCAGGAGATTCAAATAGTCTCACAGCTGTCCCAGTCTCAGAATCCGATACACTTTAAAATATGCCCCTGATTCCTCCCCATATAGCTCCCGGTGGTTCTAGAAGTCGTCCTCATAATCGTCATCCTCGTCCAACTTCATCTCAAGCTGAAGCGGGTTCATCAACTGCTGTCAAAAGCGACGATAGACACACATCAGACGTTTGGATGCATTTCGATAAGTTTTACGAGGTAGAAAATGGAGTTCAAGTGAAGAAAGCAAGATGCAAGTATTGTGGAAATGTTTATAAAGCTGATTTAGGTAATGGTACTAGTACTTTAAAAAGGCATGCTAATAAACATATTGCTCAACATGGAAATAGAGAAACCAATCAAACTCAAATAACTAATATGGGTACTACTTGGCGTTATAATTCTTACGTATATAGGGAACAATTACCTTTATATATTACTGCAACTGATCAACCTATTAATATGGCTGAAGATAAATATTTTGGAAGATTTATTAAAAAATCATTTTTTCCAGGATTTAAAAGTTATTCTAAAACTAAAACTAGAAATGATTTAATAAAATTGTTTAAGAAAATGAAATTAGAATTAAAAAATAAAATACATACTTGTCATGTTAGTATGGCTCTAACTGCCGATATTTGGAGTGGTAGAGCTAAACAAGATTATATTTGTGTGACTAGTCATTATTTTGATAATGAATGTAAATTAAATAAATCTTTATTAGGATTTAGATTAATGGATGTTGATCATAGTGGTCAACAAATTTATAATAAAATTATTGAAGTTTTAGAAGATTATGATATTATTAGTAAAGTGATAAGTTTACTTTAAATAATGCAAGTTCTAATAGTAGAGCTATATATTATTTTCAAAGTAATTATCCTTTATATAACAATTTGAAGTTTTTTCACCAACGTTGTGCATGTCATGTTATTAATTTATTGTGAAAAGTGGTATGAAAACAATTAAAGAAAATATTGATAGAATTAGAGATTATTTAGCTTGGATTACTGTAGTAATAAAAGAAATGCTGAATTTCAAGATGCTTGTATAAAATCAATGTCTCCTAGAACATTTGCATTAGACATGTTTTTTAGATGGAATAATACTTATTTAATGCTTGATTCATGTTTACCTATGCTATTTAATTAGTTATTTTATAGCAAATAACAGAGGTCCTCATTATTTGGTAAAAATATTGCAAATAGCTAAGTATTCATTCTTTTCTTAAAATTTTACCAATCCACATTACAACTTCTGGTGTGTATATCCTACTGTCCATTGGTAATACATACAATTGTAAAAATTTCAGAGTTATTTACAAAAAACAAAACAATGAAATTTTAAAAGAACTAATAAAGGCAATGGAAATTTTTTTTAAAAATATTTTAAACCCATTCCTTTTCTTTATTGTTTAGGTGCCATTTTATCCTAGAATTAAACAAGAAAGTTTGAAAATGGTTTGAGACATTATTGAAAATTTACAAAACTTAGCATTTGTCATCAATATGAGAGGTAAAAAATTGTCTGCAAGGTATATTTCCAATATGAAAAAGGTATGGGAACCCGCAAAGACACGAAATACAAAGGGAAGTTTCATCAGAAGAAACAAATGAAAACTTCTACACCTGGAGTGCATTTAATAGGCCGAAGAGGACTGAACCCGAGCACAGGCGCAACCTCCTCTTTAAAGCACCAACGGCAACAACGAATCTACTGTTCACCATGCAGTCACAGAGTAACGAGTTTCAACAATATTTGGGAACTCCTGAAATGTTACCAACAGATCCACAACAAAGACCAACTTTGATGTCTTGGAATATTGGAAAACCAGAAAATGTATTTTTGGTATTATCAAGACTTGCCTTGGATGTTTTTGCTGTTTCAGTCTCAACCGTCTCATCCGAACAAACAGTATGCAAGTGGAAGAATTTTAAATGAAATGAAGACTAAACTTTCACAAAAAATGATTAAAGTCCCACATTTCTTTGAGATTGGAACGGTCACGCCATCAAAATCAATACGAGGTTCTCGACGATACTTTAATAAATCATTTCAATTTTGTATATAGATGATACGGATGAGGGAGTCCTAGTCAACCCCAAAATTAGTTGTTTTGTAATTGTAACTTGTAATTAATTGTCATTATTGCACTCTTTTTTCCTTACCAAGTTTTTGTCCCCATTGGGTTTTTCTTGGTGAGGTTTTTAACGAGGCAATAATTATTGTAATTTCTTATTTTATTTTTTGGTAAATGAATAAATTTAATTTTTCTTATATTACAATTTTAATGTATTAAAATTGAATTAATATTTGAAATGTTAACAAAAAAAAAAAAAATTAATTTAATTGAATTATTGATATTTGAAAAGAAGTTAACTAAAAACAATTACATTTATTCATTTATAAATTGTTAATTATTCATTTGAAAAGTTAATTAAACATTTAAACTTAAACAAAACAAAAAAAAAAAAAAATCAAAAACAGGGTTAACCCGGCTCGACCCGCAGCCTAACCCGGCGAGTTAGGGTTGGTGGGTCAGGTTGGGCCCGCCAATCCCCCAAAATTGGCGGGCCTAACCCGGCTTGCCAATGTTGGCGGGCGGGTCAGGACCGACCCACCAATTTGCGTAACCTCTACGGGTCGGGTCGGGCGGGCTACTTTCGACCTCTAGCAATATCGTGCCCTCTTTCCACCTTCATATTCTTCGTCTCCCCTCCTCCCATTTTTCTCATCTTCTTCATCTTCACCACGCATCATTTGGTTGAATTGTTGCTTGTTGCTGGAAGAGATCTAGAGCCAAAGTGTGAGTTCCATTTTATAGCCATCCGGTTGGCCTAAACTTCATCTCTAAGCCTACAATTTTAAGGACGATCTAGAATGACTATTTTATCCTTGGATTGTTATATTTTATTATTTTAAGTGTGAGAATCTAGAATTTATGAAACTAAAGGGAACTTGCCATTTCGCTTAAACTTAGGTGGGAACATGTCATTTACTCTATTAGGTAATGCTTATTTAAAATTGTTCAATTTTTTAATGCACTATATTATATCAATTGGATGGCAAAATGTGGGTTTGGATTGGGTTTTACCTAACCCAACCCTCTCATAAATATTTCAATGATGGGTTAGGTTGGGTAGCTTTTTATAGGCTGTGGGCTACTATCAGATTTTAATTGAAATTTTCAGCCAAATTTTTTTAAATTTTTAGTCCAATTTTTATTTATTTATTATAAACTTAACATATATGCAACCCTAATTTAGATTTCTAATCTAAATTAATTTAATCGAAAACTGAAATTAGTTTTCTATTTTAATTGTATATTGTTTACAATAATGGTATCTATGTATGTAATTTAATTTTTAAGTTATTATTTTTAATTTGGTTAACAATCAAAGTCTCATATAAAAATTCTAATATAAAATTTTAATTTAATCTTTGTAGTTTAACCTACCATATACATCTCATAATTGGATTTCAAACTCAAGTTATTATAGATGATTAAACTTTTGTGTTATAAAATTCTCACAAAATCAAAGTAGGGATGGGTGTTTGACATACCTCGCCTCACCCCTCCCGATTGGGGCGAGGATTCCCTGAATTTTTCAGGTAATGGGCGAGGAAGGGCATGGAAAAATCCCCACCGCTGGGGACGGGGTGGGGGATGGGGAAGTATTTCACCCCTCTCCTGCCCCCGCCCCCACCCTCGATCTCGCCCTATAAATATATAATTAATTAATTATATGTTTTATAAAATTTTGAATAAAATAATAGATTTTACGTAAAATGATTATCCTATGAATCATGTGATGCAATCATATTTTGTAATTGTTATTTTAAATTTTTTATGTAATAAAAGTAATTGTAAGGCATGAAGTGAATAAATTTTGACATTTGAATAAAGATTAATAATTTATTATATTTTATAAGGATACTTAATACTTTTGGGAAGATTAATAATTCAATATGGTCTTAGTACAAAATTAGCTTTTATTTAAGTGGAGTCTATATATAGTTTATAGTATAAACTTTATACATTATAGTAGTCTAGAATATGAACTCGTCTAGTTTGGCTAGTTGTAGTTGCTCTATTGACCATTGTCCATTCTCATTTCTTAATAATTATTCAAATCCAAATTGTTTGAAAATATGTAAATGTTAATATATATTAGATAAAATGTAAAAAATTTATATATTCTTCTATGGCTAAAAGTGCAAATTCATCTTCGAGGAAAATTCCCTGTGGGGACTACCACCCGAAAATCCTTGTCCTCCAGGACGGGGCGGCTTGGGGCTCGACACCTGCATCTCGGGGACATGTGATCACCAAGGGGTAGGGATGGCCCCGCACCCAAATCTAAGAAATAGAAAACTAAATCAATATTGCATAATAAAACTAAAGGCCGAACAACTTGTGCATACCCAAGGTTTACCGTAACGACAAGTTGGTATTTGAAAAGACAAATAGGTACCTTCCGTCATGTTCTGTTAGTGATTTTTGTTTATTAATAGTGAAAAGACTAAAATGCCCTTCAAAGTTTTAATTTTAGTTTTTTATAAATTTAAAAATTTCTAAAAAAACACCCTAGGTTTGCCAATTTAATTAAACACCCCCATATATAAAAAGTTTGTTAAATGACAAAAACACCCCCACCACCCCAGTGCCAGATTCCGGCCACCATCGCCGGAATCTGGCCAAAAAACTGCATTACGACACAGATCCATCGGATCTGTGTCGTAACGTGCCGATCTGACCTTTTCCGGTCAGATCCACCACGGATCTGGCCGGAAAAGTCAAGATCTGGCCGTCGAAGCAGCAGCCAGATCTGGCCTTTTCCGGCCAGATCCGTGGCTGATCTGGCCGGAAAAGGCTAGATCTACTGCCAGATCTGGCCGTCGACGCCGCAGAGGAGTTTTGCGGCGTCGACGGAAAACTAAATGGGCAATGCATGACCAAATAAAGTCTTAAATCAAGACGAATTGATTTTTTTTTTTTTTTTTGCGTAATATATATTATATTATATATATATATAATATATATATATATATATATATATATTATATCTATATAGTCCTGAGGCATGAGGTATATTATGACCATTTTGAAGATGTATAATTTCTTCATTTTGCCATGTAGGAAGATTGTCCTACAAATGATTGCATTTGATTGGTACTAAATTAGATTCTTAATATTTTGCTGGATGTAATTGGTCATGATGTGGAATAGATTAATGAGTTGAATTTGATAGTATATATGACGTAATATAATTGGTGTTTGATATTGTTTGTTATTAATGACATATATTAATAACCTTATTGATTATTGTTTGTTTAAAATAAATATTACCATTTACATACAAATAAATTTATGGGAATATAAAGGGTAAGGGATCTTATTGGTTGTATGTCATTTACCATAAATATTTTCACATCAACCCAAATGTTTCACATTCACGTTCATTCAGAATTTCACTTTAAATGTCTATCAACTACTCTCTCTTTGGCTTCTCCAAGATTCCTCTTCCCACTACCTCCGCTCCTCCCCTCCACATCCTGATCAACCCAAACGTTTCACATTCACATTCACATGATTAAATATCTACATGTTTCCTACCAAGCCATTGGAGTGGTGGGAAGGAGGAGAGATTCTGGGAGGGAAAGATGAGATGGTTGGTGGGACATGGTTGGCTTCTTCTAAACATGGTAAACTTGCTTTTCTTACTAATTTTAGGGAGATTCCACCAATCCCTCAAGCTAAGAGTAGAGGAGACCTTCCTGTTTGTTTTTTGTAGGTACTTAAGCAATGTGTATAGCAATGTTTATGTGGCAAGCTCACCCACTTTACCTTTTTCTTTTACTACTCAACAAAGACGAGTATCACAGCCAGTAATAACTCATTTGAGAATCTGATATGATTTTTGGGTTGATTTTGTTGTTTGATTTGTGGGGGTGATGGTTATGTTACAGGAGCAATTGTTTGCAAGTCATGCCATTGCTGGCGTCGGTGTCTTACCCCTTTTGACACTATGAAATTACTTATCTAGGTAAGTTTGTTTGTTATTTCTCTGAAATCAGAATCTATAAGTTAGTTATTAGTTATTATTTTTTTTATTTTTTTTATTTTTTTTTTGTTGTAGTGGAAAGCAGGTTGTTTCAAGCTCTGATAAGTAATTAATGGCAACTCAAGCTTTGCATAGACTGTAAATTGAACTAAAGAATATAGTCAGATGCCGAACCAAATGGTTCGGCAGAATATTTTATTAATTTACTAGTTTCTTAGGACGGAAAACGGAAAAGATGCATAAACAAAATAAAAGAAGGGAAAAGCTAAATAGAGCAAGCAACATGTTTGTGTTTGTCGTGAGTTGGTCTTCTAGTGTTTAAACCATTGGATATAATATTTTATTAATTTAGTGTTTTCTTAGGGAGGAAAAGCTAAAAAGACGCATAAACAAAATAAAAGAAGGGAAAAGTTATTCAGAGTAAGCAACATGTTTGTATTTGTCATGAGTTGGTCTTCCTGGTATTTAAATAATTGTATCTAACTTTTGTAGCTATCGAGGAGCACTGAACGGTGATTAATTGAAGTAAACTTAAGGATTGAAAAATAGAAATCAAAAGTCATAGAAAATGATAAAAGGGGTGTTTGTCTAAGCTTATAAGCTGGTTAAACTTGCTTATAAGCTTTAAAATTAAACTGACCTATTTGTTTATAATTTTTTTAAGCTTATAAGTTGAGTTTATAAACTAAAAAAAAAAAGATTTTGGGGGGGGGGGGGGGGGGGGAGAGGAAGCTAGTAATAAAAGCTAGAAGGGATGACCACTGGCTGAGGCAAGCAGCTGAACGTAGAAAGTAGCAAATTCTGTTTAAAAGTGTATTTCTTTATCTTTATTTATTATAATTAAATTGATCCCAGTTTCAATGTAAATTATTTTATTGAAGTTTTAGTGATTAAATGTACTAATTGTTCTGATGAAGGCTTGGGCGTTGTCCGGATAAGGACAATGATATACTTATTTACGATCTTATTAATCATCTTATTATTTTTTATTAAAATTATATATAATATCTATATTATGCGTATGATATTTATATTATACTTTATATTTACACAAGATAATAAGATAGTTAATAAGATCGTCAGTAAGTATACTATTATTAATCAAATAATCATAATTAAAACGAATAATGATTTTGTTAGCTTTACAAACTGAATTGGACGGCTGAGATGGCGTTTTACAATGTAAACTCTTGAGAATGAGCTAGAAGTTTATGGCAGTTAAAAAGGTCTACCTACTTTACTTATTAAACATAAGTTTTGTTCCTTTAGATGAATGTCGAATATCATTCATCTTAATTTACAGTCTATGGCTTTTTAGAATTAAGTTTGTTACTTTTTCTGTTGTGCTTGGTTCAAGCTCTAGTAAATAATTAACGACAACTTAGGCTTGGCATAAACTACGAACTAAACTAAAAAAGATAGTCAAATGGTTCGACATTTGGTTAACGACAACCTAGGCTTTGTATAGACTGCGAACTAAACTAAAGAAGATAATCAGATAGTTCGTAATTTGACTATGTTCTTTACATGAATGTCGAACTATTCATCTTAATTTAGAGTCTAGGGTTTTTTAGAACTAAAAATAGAAGAAGATGACCGCAGGGAGTTCATGATTGTTGAACGTGAACTCTAAAGTGGGATACAAGAAGAGTAAGTGATATGGAGCCTTCCACATGAGATTGGTGACTCTCGGTGAGTTTGTTATTTCTATGGAATCAAAATCTACAAGTTTGGTTCAAGCTTTGCATAGACTACAAATTAAATTCAATAAGATAGTCAGATGCTGAACAAAATGGTTCGGCAGAATATTTTATGAATTTATTGGTCTCTTAGGGAGGAAAAATAGAAAAGGATGCCCAACCAAATGTTTCATTTATTGTTCTCTTAGGGAGGAAAAGTAGAAAAGGATGCCGAACCAAATGGTTCGGTGGAATATTTTATTAATTTATTGTTTTCTAGGGAGGAAAAGTTGAAAAGGATGTCGGCAACTCAGGCTTTTCATAGACTGCAAATTGAACTAAAGAAGATAGTTAGATGCATCAAACACTGGATACTAGATATGTGTTATGGTGAACAAATGATATATCATTTGACTCAAATAAAATTAATCATTAATTTTTGGTACTAGAGATAGAGTAAGTTTGTTGTGGTTTTTGTTATCTTGAAGCATGACCTATTTGAGTGTGTTTTCTTAATTGTTAAAAAGAACAATGGTTCGGCACAAGGGATGATATTGTTAAAATATAGTGGGAAATGAAGATATGTTTAGGCTATTTAATATTTATTTGATACTTGATAATGAATGAACCACATACATCAAATTGTGAACTATTAACAATTAACAATTAATTTTGGCTTATGAGCTTAAAACACATCAATATGGATTATACACATCATTATGGTTCGGCAAACAACACCATTCATAATATGTCAAACAATATTGTAAAAAATTTCTATTTGGCATCACCAAACAAATCATGCAATATAATTTACGGTCGTAGCCTTCTTATAAACCACATGCATCAAAATTTTAAAGAGCCACTTATGGTTTGCCAGCACAATTGTCAAATAAATATTTGAAGATGTGTTTTAAATAATCAATTAACTTTTTGGGCATATTAACCTGATTTTCCAGCAAAAACGATCGAACCATTGGTTTAGCATTAAAACTTTGTCAAGGAACACCAGTTCAAATAATATTAATTATACAATTTAATATTACTTATTTGGATTAAATGGGCATACATGTTATATTAATATCAAATTGTTATTATTAATTTCTTTATTATTTATTACTTTAATTATTAATTGAATATTGAATTAAATACTATCATAATTATAAATAAATAAAAGTGTGAGTAATTTCCTTAAAGATTTAAATATATATACACTAAATATATAATATGGATTGTGGAGATTACGGTATAATGTTTTAATTTTGTCTTTAATGTGCATAAAAATGCTTTTTTTAAAAATGAGTAAACAAGTTGGGTTTTGTTTACCCATAACCCAACTAATAACTATGGCCGTTTGAATGGATGCCCGTACAACCTGCATCTGCATTCAACCAATTAAGGTGCTGGTCGAGTTATACTTATACCTGACTTGTTTGGGTCAAAACCAACAACGATCCAACCATGGGTTTTTGTTGCCATGCCTTGAATTACAATGGTTCTCCGACTACTTCTTATTTGAAAAAGTTATTTAATCCAAGTTTTGCCTTATTGCAAAATTTATTAAACCCAAAGAAAAAGAATAAAGTTGTTTAAAACAAATTTGGTTTTTGAAAGATTAATAATTTGGTATATAAGGCAAGAGATTAAGTCAACAAATAAAAGAAAAAAAAAAGGGCCAAAGTGAGAGAATTGAGAGATGTGGGACTAATCGAATATTCCTGGAGTGATCTTAAGTCTCACAAACACACTTAAAACTTTCTGTTTCTCTTACAAATATTCTCTATCTTTGGTGATGTCTTTTCTTTGAAAAGAGATCTTTTTCTCTTTTCAAACCAAGAAAGTTATCCAATTAAAATATAGCATTAGAAGAATCATGATTTTGAATTTTGTGCGGAAAAAAATAATGTTATTAGTAAAAGACTAAAATACAAATTAAAATCCCAAAAGAAAGATATAATTTATGTTAACTATTTACCAATATCCTTTTTGGTAATTTCAGTTTAAAATATAACGTATAATTAATTTTAGGTTTATTATCAATTGAAGAACAGTTTTTTTTTAATGAAGAAAAATGACAATTTTTATTTATATCAATAAACAGATACTTTTAACAATCTATATACACTTTTCTATGAATAAACAAACACTTTTTTAATAAACAGACAATTTTTTTACTAAAAAGTATTATTTGATCGATAAATCTGTCTGTTTATTGATACAATCAAAATTTTATCATTTTTTTATAGTTTATTAAAAAAGTGTTCTCCAATTAACAATAACTCTTAATTAAAAAAAAAAAAAA
>NW_022195408.1:0-65841 GCF_008641045.1 Pistacia vera | reverse complement strand
TGATTACTCTTTTAACCTTGTAATTGCCTATATAAAGGCAACTATTCTCCTTGTAAAGTTGGTTCATGAAAATTATCAAAAACTTGGTTTAACTATTGAGAGAACTTTGTGTTCTTATTGAGATTTCTTTATCCAAGTCTTGGCAAGGAGATTTGGTGGTGAATCGATTCAAGTTGGTGGAGAATTCCTTTATGCTTGAAGTGTTCATTCTTGTCTTAACCTAAAATTTGCAAGTAAGTGCAATATTGCTTCTATTTGTGTTTGGCCGAATTTGAGCTTGAGTTTAAGGTATATTTTGTGTTGTTTGTTGTTGAAAATTGGTTGGATTTGGATTATTGAAAGCTGAAAAGATGCATAAACAAAATAAAAGAAGGGACAAGTTAAACAGAGTAAGCAACATGTTTGTGTTTGTCATGAGTTGGTCTTCCTGGTGTTTATACCGTTGGATCTAACTTTTGTGGCTATCGAGGAGCAACGAACGATGATTAATTGAAGCAGACTCAAGGATTGAAAAAATAGTCAGACGCCAAACCAAATGGTTTGGCATAATATTTTATTAATTTATTGTTTTCTTAGGGAGGAAAAGCTGAAAAGATGCGTAAACAAAATAAAAGAAGTGAAAAGTTAAACATGTTTGTGTTTGTCATGAATTGGTCTTCTTAGTGTTTAAATCGTTGGATCTAACTTTGTAGCTATCGAGAAGCATCGAACGGTGATTAATTGAAGTAGACTTAAGGATTGAAAAACAAAAATCCAAAGTCATAGAAAATGACAAAGTTCGGTAAGAGTCAGAGTAGTGTAATAAAAGCTGGAGGGGATGGCCATTGGCCGAGCCAAGCAGCTGAACATAGAAAGTAGCAAAATCTCTCTGAAAGTGTATTTCTTTAACTTTATTTATCATAATAAAAAAAAATGTTAAAGACAATACAAAGAGAGTTATAAAGTGAGATCAACATAAAAGAAAAAAAAAAAAAAAAAAAAGAGAGAGAGAAATCATGAAGATGAAGGATAAAAATTATTTTTATATACCCTCAAAAATTATCTTTATATACCCGTTTTATTTTTATCTTTGTAAGACTAGTATTGTTCGTAATAAAATTGATCACAGTTTCAATGTAAAATATTTTATTGAACTTGCAGTGATTAAATATACTAATTTTTCTAAAGAAGGCTTAGTCGTTGGGCCTATCAGATAATCATAATTAAAAAGAATAATGATTTTGTCAGCTTTACAGACTAAATTGGACGGTTGAGATGGCGTTTTACAATGTAAAATCTCGAAAATGAGCTAGAAGTTTGTGGCAGTTAAAAGGGTCTACCGTCTACCTACTTTACTTGTTAAACATATGTTCTGTTTTTTTAGATGAATGTCGAATCATTCATCTTAATTTAGAGCCTGCTATGCCTAAAATATTCAACTTATTAAGGCATACTCACGTCAAAATAATGTAAAAAACATTAAATTGGCATAGATGGGTGCTCCAACCTACGCCAAACACTGGCGTGGTACTGTAACACCAGGTTAAAATGGCGTGATACTTAGCACGAATAAAATATATATATATATTTTTTTAATTTTTTTTTTAATTTTGTTAAGTTAATTTGAGTATTAAATTTTACATAAAAAATCTTACCAAATTTAAGTATTTATATTTAATTTAATTTGAATATTATTTATAATAATATATTTATAATAATGATATATTTTAAAAAATGACAAAAAATTAAAAATAGAACTTTATTCAATGCAAATATTAAACTACAATAACTCAAAATAAAAATTAACACTAATTTAAAAACTGTATTACATGATATAATAACTACGTGTATTATTATGCACAACATGATAATCGAGGATGAACGTAATGTTGATACATCGATTGAGAATTAAATGGAAGCGCCAACTCCAAAAGTTGAAATTATCGTAGATGAGAATGTCTGATTTCGAAATTTTCTTGCTCGACATAAACAAATCAAGGATACAGAGGCTCACCATGCTCTTCGAAATGCATTAATTGATCATTTGTGGGAAGAACATACTAATTCGGAAAATTAAATTACTATCAATATAGAATTTTACCTTTGTGTTGTTGAATTTTTTTTTTTTTTCATTTTATATTAGATATAATGTTTTTCTATATTAAATGTAATGTTTATTTGATTAAATAAATGCTTAATTTAATTAAATTAGTATAATTTTCAAAATAATTATTATTTAATAAAAATATCATTCCCAATATTTAATTAATATATACAAAAATAATTAATGAAATAGATTAATTGTTGATTATTATAATAAAAGAAAAAAATATTCTAAAAAATATTTTAAGAAATATTGTGTAATATTTGGTGTTATGGGTTGGAGATGGAATAGTGTTTTGCACCAAATTGGTGCAATTGGTTGGAGATGGTCTAAGTGACTAAAATACAAGGTATATTAGCTGTCAAGCCTATATCGTCTTAAAAATATTTTATATTAACTTATCTCATTTTAAGATAAGGATGGATGAGAACTCTATGTTAAAGCAACTTGTAAAAACATTCATTACATTAACTTCAAAAGTGTATAAATAGACATCCCTCTTTGTAAAAAAAGGGCTGATTGGGTATATGAGAGTTAGGCACATGAGAGCCTATTTTTTCCTTTAAACAAAATATTTCTTCATTTTTGTATACCTTACAAGCAATATCATAGAAATAGTCAAAGAATAATAAAATAATAGTAAATGTAGGATTTGCTTTAAACATTTAAACCACTTTAAAAATCATCTTCCATTTATTTTATTGTATTTTTTATTAACATGTAATTTTATTATTGGTATCAAAACCAAGTATCAACATAATCTATCGCTTTGTAGAATTAAGTTTGTTACTTTTTCTGTTGTGGAAAGCAGGTTGGTTCAAGCTTTGCATAGACTGAAAATTAAATTCAAGAAAATAGTCAGATGCCGAACAAAATGGTTCGGCAGAGTATTTTATGAATTTATTGGTCTCTTAGGGAGGAAAAGTAGAAAGGGGTGCCGAACCAAATGGTTCGGCAGTACATTTTATTCATTTATTGTTCTCTTAGGGAGGAAAAGTAGAAAAGGATTCTGAACCAAATGGTTCGACAGAATATTTTATTAATTTATTGTTTTCTTAGGGAGGAAATGCCGAAAAGGGTGCCGGCAAATCAGGCTTTTCATAGATTGCAAACTGAACTAAAAAAAAAAAAAATAGTTAGATGAATCAAGCACTGGATACTAGATATGTGTTATGGTTTGTTGTGGAAGAGTTGACCGACTCTGAGAAGTTTTTCAGCGAGTTTGCTCAATCCATGAAGAGAATGGGAGAAGTTGGAGTTCTTGCATGGTCTTCAGGAGAGATTGGAAAAAAGTGTAGCATGGTCAATTAAAATATTATATTCTACTTCCATTGATGTACCATGAATATTTAGTGTATGTGGTTTAATGAGATCATATTTTGAATAATCCTGTACTAAAGGATGGTTTAAGTGTGTAATAATAATAGAAAGAGTTTGTGATCAATCACAATATAATGCTCTATTTAATTTCAGGCTCATTAATTTATGATGAACAAATGATATATCATTTGACTAAAATAAAATTAATGATATATCATTAATTTTTGATACTAGAAACAGAGTAAGTTTGTTGTGGTTTTTGTAATCCTAAAGCATGGCCGATTTGATTGTGTTTTCTTAATTGTTAAAAAGACTAATGGTACAGCACAAGGGATAATATTGCTAAAATATAGTGAGAAATGAAGATGTGTTTAGGCTATGGTTCGGCACAACATACATCAATATGGTGGTTTGGCAGCCTATTTAATATTTATTTGATACTTGATAATGAACCACATACATCAAATTGTGAACTATTAACAATTAATTTTTGCTAACGAGCTTAAAATACATCAATATCGATTATACACATCATTATGGTTTGGCAACACCATTCATAATATGTCGAAGAATATTGCAAAAAATTTCTGTTTGGCATCACCCAACAAATCATGAAAGAAAATTTATGGTCTAGCCTTCTTATGAACCACATGCATCAAAATTTTAAAGAGCCACTTATGGTTAGCCAGCACAATTATCAAATAATTTTTTGAAGATGTGTTTTAAATAATCAGTTAACTTTTGGGGCATATTAACCCGATTTTCAGGCAAAAACGGTCGGACCGTTCGTTTAGCATTAAAACTTTGTCAAGGAACACCGGTTCAAATAATATTAATTATACAATTTAATATTACTTATTTGGATTAAATGGGTATACATTGACATGTAATATTCATATCAAATTGTTATTCTTAATTTCTTTATTATTTATTGCTTTAATTATTAATTGAACATTAAATTAAATACTATCACAAATATTTTTTGATCTATACTATTTATATTTTATAATTTCTTAATTATGTCAGCATATTCTATAATTTATGACTAATATAATTAGGAGATTCAATAGATCATTTCCGACCTATTTAATGCATGTATCTCTATACTAGATATCGCCCAATTGAAATATTCAAAGCCACTTCCATAAGCAATTCATGCAATGCGCAGGCCTTTCACCTAGTACTTATTAATAGTTAATATTTAATTAACTTTTACTCGATATTTTAAGTAGCTTATAACAAAATTTGTGTTGTATAATAATTAACTCAAGGTAAGGGAATAAATTAATGAAGAAAATAGACACGGACCAAATTGAGAGAATTAGGGGATATGGGACTATTGTAATATTTCATGATATAATCTTACAAAAGAACTTGAAGCATAACATGTACAAATCTGTATATCAAAGTAGCCCAAAACTCCATTTATATATGCATGTAAACCGCCTCAAAAGCAATAATGGGAGAAAACACATGGCACTTAATATATGTAGACGGCCGGAATTCTATAATTGATCCTTGTGAGGATGTGACCATCAACAACATGCTAAATATGCAAGCAAAGACACAAAGAAAGGGAGGATGAACATAAAGTCCTTGACATTAGTGTGGTGTCGGCTGTAGAGATCCCGACGCTAAAGTCAACACGGTTGGAAAAAGAATGAAATAAATGATGAATGAGATAAAGTAGATAGAAATCATCATGACTGTGGAGCTATGACATGATAACCATCGTATGGTCGGAACTCGGCTGTACGATGTGAATTGGCAGCTATACGAGAGAGCAAGAGTGAGAATATGAGGAGCGAATTGAGCAGTAAAAAGTGAAATCAAAAGTATGTTCTAAGGTCCCTCTTGAGAGGATCGACGTCGATATTTATAGGCAGTTGGGATGGTTAGAGCTTCCATGAGACTCGAACTCCCATTGAGGAGTGAACGTCGACCCTATGTCTACTGACATGGTAAAGAAGTTGTAATCCTCTTCCGAGTATCACGCTATGTGTCTTAGAGTTTAGTTATGACTCAGTCGAAGGGATGTGAGACTTGGTCCATTGTAACGCCCAACATGGAGGTACATGATTTAAATTATGTTTTATAGCCCTTAGTTAATTTTTATTAAAGTTATTTTAAGAGAATATGAAGAAAATGCCTTAAACTTGTATTAAGGGTGAAATTGTCTTTTTACTCAAAATTAGTTGAAAAAGTGGGGAGTGAAAAGAGGTAGAATTTCATAAATAATGCAATAAAAATTAAGGCATTATGGTAATTGACTACGGGACAAGGATGGAATTTCTAAAAAAGTGTAAGGGCAAAATGGGAAAGTGAGTTTATAAAATAAGATGATAAGGGTTTGTAACCCTTATTTCCTTCATTCCACTGCCAT
Organism: Pistacia vera; assembly: GCF_008641045.1. Lineage (NCBI taxonomy): Eukaryota > Viridiplantae > Streptophyta > Magnoliopsida > Sapindales > Anacardiaceae > Pistacia > Pistacia vera. The sequence goes on along the minus strand of NW_022195408.1, from coordinate 60,055 downwards.
ACTACTCCCCCATTTTCTCTCAAATTTTCATTCAATCCTCCAAGGATTTTGAGGGCTTTTGAGTGATTTTTAAAAGGGTTTTGATTCAAGACTTCAAAAGGTAAGAATTCATACTCTTTAGCTATGATTTATTTGTGTAAAAGTTGAGTTCTTATGAAGTTTATGCTTAGGGTTAGAAGAAGTTTTGAATCCAACAAGAGTAGAGAGCTTAGTAGAGAAGACTCAAGCATAAGGTAAGTAAATTCCACTCAAAATCCAACTCAAGTTAAAGTTTAAGAATTCAAGTGAGTAGAGATTTCTTTTAAGTATGCATATGTTATGGTTATTGAGAAATTGAGATGAGATTGATGATGAATTATGCTTGTTGTTGGATATAATTGAATATGAAAAGTGTATGTGATGGTTTGATGATGGGTTGAAATTGGAAGAATAAGAGAAAATTTTGGGAGTGTGTTTGCCATGTAGGTATGGTGATGCTACAAGAGAGATTTTCTCTCATTTTTGGATGCTTGAGAAACAAATTGAATGATAATTAAATTAGGGTTTGTTTATGCACAAGTAATGTTTGATGAAATGTCTAAGTGAGGACATGTTACCATGGTTGCCCTGTCACAGCCATGACCTTCTAAGTAATTTTTTAGCATCTTACAGATTGAACTGGTTTGAGACCAAAACATAAAAATTGTAGCCCTATCTCTAATCTTTAAAACGAGACTAAAACCGTAGAAATCCGATGTGTATAACTCAAGTTATGCCTTCTTGAGTGTGACTTATGCAGAATGACTATCTTGATGCAACATTGCATTTGTGCATTCCATAAGTGCTTAAGTAAGAAATTTTAAGCATGAACCATCCTTATACATTAATTGTGCATTGAGAAGTAGCTTGAGAAAGAGTAGAGAACTTTGTGAATGAACTACTCTAAGAGTAAAGAGAATGAGAAAAACACAAAGAGCGGGTTGGTGCTTTGTGAACTCCACCCGGCAGTCACGAAGAGTGGGTTGGTGCTTTGTGAACTTCACCCGACCGTGCCTCCAGTAAGATGAGGCCGTGACATTCAAGTGAGAAAGAATAAAGAGAGAATGAGTAGAGTTATGAAGAGCAGGTTGGTGCTTTGTGAACTCCACCCGGTCGTGCCTCTAGTAAGATGAGGCCGTGACTTACAATAGAAAATTAATAAAAGAGAGCTATGTGAAAGAGAAACAGAAAGAGAAAATAAATGAGACGAGAAGTGTGTAAGGAAAGAATTAAGAAAAAGAGTTAAGAGGACAGACGAGTAGAGGATTTACTTACTGAGCATTATTTTTGTGCTCACCCCGTTGTTTTTCTTTTTGTTTACAGGATCTAGGTGAGGACGCAGTCGGATTGGCGTCACCAAGCGAGGAGCAATAGCTACACTGTCCACTGTTTTTGATAACTTTTTGTAAAATGTTTATATGTATTAAAAGAAAATTTTGGGCCCATCTACTTTTGTTGATATAAATGTATTTTACTTTATATATTTCTATGAGTATCATAGTATAAAGGAGTTATTACATCCATAGAGCCAACGACAAGTCATGTGGCCAAGGGGAGGGTCTAACTTCTAAGGCGACCCGACTCGTAGTGTGGTCTGAATCATAGGTCGGCCTAATTTGTAGAGTAGCCCAAATCATAGAGTGGCATGACAAGTCATATGTTGTTCTCCAAGATTATGCATGAATTGGCCAATTATACTCAATGCATAAGCAAGATCTAGCCTAGTGTGTGACATGTACATCAATCTTCCCACAAGTCTTTAGTATCTCCCTTTGTCAACTAGTACTTGATCAGTCTCGACACATAATTTCAAACCTTCTTCAGTTGGTGTATTAGCTAGTTGACATGCTGACAGACCAATTTCCTGCAACACATCCAAGACATATTTTCTTTGTGATAGAAATATACCTTTGTTAGATCGAGACACTTCGATTCTAAGAAAATATTTCAAAGAACCTAGGTCTTTCATTTCGAATTCTTCTGACAAGTATTTTTGCAGAGCCTTTCTTTTTTCTAAAGCATTTCCTATAACCACCATATCATCCACATATACAATAAATGCAGTGATCTTTCCTTACTGTTTTTTAAGGAATAGTGTGTGATTTGAATTGCCCTGATGGTAGCCAAAAAACATCATAACCTTTATGAACCTCCCAAACCATGCCCACAGAGATTGCTTCAACCCATATAGAGATTTCTTCACTTACATACCTTTTGGCTGTGCTTCTCTGGTGAAATACACCTTGGTGGAATACACCTTGGTGGAGGACCCATATAGATCTCTACTGACAAATCTCCATGTAGGAAAACATTCTTCATATCGAATTGTTATAATGGTCAATCTAGTTTTGTAACTACAGATAATAAGACACATACCGTATTGATTTTAGCTACACACGAAAATGTCTCTATATAGCCTATCCCACGATTTTGAGTGTACGTTTTTGCTACAAGTCTTACTATAAATCTTTCAATCTGCCTTATACTTCATAGTGTAAACCCATCGACATCCAACGTCTTTTTTCTTGGTGGATGATCAACAAGTTCCTAGGTTTCATTCTTCTATAATGATTTCATCTCTTTATTCATAGCAACTTTCCATTTTGGATCATCTAAGACTTCTTGCACACTATTAGGAATAGATACAATAGATAATTGATTCACAAATGATAGATTTGATTATAACAGACGATGGTTAGACATATAATGACTCATATGGTATTTAACCTTACTACATAGTTCATATTCGTATGTTGGTTTAGGAATCCCTCTAGTACTACGTGGTGGTAACTGTTTTCTAATTGGTTCAAACTCTAAATCATGAACATTCTCACCGAGAGATTGGTGTGGCATATCATGTATAATGGACTCAGACTTAGTGTCCTCTAATGAGTTTGAAATTGGCTTCATATTTTCATTATTACTTTCATCCAATGCATCCTCTTGCTGATCAACTAGCCCAGTTTGTGAGCCATGGTTGCTGAGATCCAAACTTTCACTCCTTATGTTCTCTATATCTTGAACAGCATAATCGAAAGTATGAATTTCTTTCTAACAATACTCCCCCCTAAATTTCAGACTCAAAGGAAAAAAAATACATCAAGTCTTCATGGAAAACAACATCCATTGTGACAAACATTCATTGAGTTGGAGGATGATAACAACGATATCCCTTCAGATGAACATCATACCCAACAAAAACACATTTTAATGCTCAAAGAGACAACTTGTTACGTTGATGTTTATGGAGATGTACAAATGCAGCACAACCAAAAATATGAGGGGGTAGGTTTAAGATCATCGGAGCATTAGCTGCTTTAGCAAAAGCTTGGAATGGTGTCTAGAACTCAACAGAGCTGGAGGATACCCAATTGATTAAGTAAACTGTAGAAGTGAATGCTTCTCTCCAAAAGGATAATAGCATATGAGCTCCTATTAATGAGGCACGAACAACCTCTAATAAGTGTCGATTTTTCCGTTCAACAACACTATTTTGTTGGGGTGTGTTGGGACAAGTAATTTGATGAACAATACAATGTGCTGCCAAGTATTGTTGAAGGTTAGAACTTTGATATTCTTCATCATTGTCACTCCGGAGAACCTAAACCTATGCACTATGTTGAGTACAAATCATTTTGTGAAATCTTTGAAATACCAAATTAATCTCCCCTTTGGATTTCATTAGACATACCCAAGTCAGCCTTGTTTAGTCATCAATAAAAATAACAAACCAACAAGATCCTTCTAAAGTAGTAACTTGTAATGGCCCCCAGACATCAGAATGTATAAGCATAAAAGGATTTGAACTTCTATTCAATTTTATAGGAAATGAAACATGATCACTTTTTAACAGTTTACAAACATCACAGCGAAAGTTATTGATATCATCAATTTTTTCAAACAAGCTTGGAATTTTTTTTTTTAAGTAACCGAACGAAGCATGTCTGAGATGGCGATTTCATAACCAGATGTCAGATTTCTATTTATCCTTTTTAGAGCAATCTATTGTCAAAGCTTGTTGTAACATGGCATAATTTTTTTACTCCAAATCCAAGTAATACAACTTCCCTCATCTAATACCACAACAAATCATCTGTTTTGATTTTGAATGCTTTTAAAGTTACAAAATTCAAGCAAAAAAAATCAACACACAAGATAAGACTTTAGTTATTTTGGAAACTGACAATAAGTTATGATTCTAGGATGGAACCACTAAAACATAATCTAAGTGCAAAAGTTTTTTGAGGGTTAGTGATCATTCCCCAATGACCCGGGTGGACTCACCATTGGTAGAAACAAACTTTTGTGAGGATGATTTAAGGTTAGAAACATGCCAAGAATCAAATGTCATATGATCGGTAGCACCAGAATCAATTATCCGTGCACTATTAGAAACAAATGTACACATATGTAAAGACTTATCATCATTTCCAACAATGACTACAATTGATGAGGATTGTTTGACATCTTCTTCCTTTTCCACAACAGCATTAGTAAAACTTCTCTTTGAGTTTTCCTTCCTTTTATCACGACTGTAATCCTACCAGTTTGGATATTCAACCAATTCAAAACATTGGCTTTTGGTATGACCATGTTTGTTGTAGTGAGTGGCCCAGTCTGCCATTTTTTTCTACTTTTTATATTTTTTTGAATTTGTTTACTCTTTTTTTGGTAAATGAGATAAAAAAAAAAAAATTAAGGAGAGAGTTGAAACACAAACTCTCTAAATTTCAATGACGATATGGAGTGACGATAACAGCAATATGATGGTGTCACATCAATGTCATTGGTGTCAGATCAATGACCTTGGCTTGTCGGTTTGGTCTTCTCGGCGATGACAATAATAGATTGGCAGATCGGTGACAACTTCGGATGATGAAGTGGCAACAGATCGACTTCTTCTCCAATGATGATAGCAACAGATCAGCACATTGGGCTTCTTCTCCGGCAATGGTAGCAACATACCACAAAGATTTGATTGGCGTTGGAGACGATTCTATTTGGTGTCACGGGTTTTTTTTGGCGTCAGCTTTGGACTTTCGACAGTCGGTTTCTAGGAAACTTGTTGTAATAGCTATTGCTAGAATCGGTTGGCTATTAGAATCTTGTAATAGTTGCAGAAACTTGTTTTTCGATTGGCTGAAGGTGGTTGGACTTTTTCTTGGCTGGAATTTTTGGAGTTGTTTGGCGTCAACTTGGTGCTAACTTTATTTAGAGTTTGGAGTTTTTTTTTCTTTGGTATTTTGGGTGTTTGTCGTGGCCAAAGTTGGTGGTTGGATGGTTGTGTTTGATTGGATTTTAGTGTTTGGGTTGCGGTTGGGATTGATTGGATTTAGTGTTTAGGTTGCAATCGTTTTCTCCTTCTTGGACTGACGATGGCTGGAGGGATGGTAACTGTCGATATATTTTTCCTACAGTTGCTATGTGATAAGCAATTCTTTATATGAAGAACAGGGCCCTGATACCATGTTTGTTTGAAGAATTTGATGTTTCAATTAATTGATTTTCACTAAAGAGTTACTTGGCTTTATATAGGGAGTATTCAATCTATTGAATCTTTTAATTATGTCAGTTACAGATTACACAATATACTAACATAATTAAGAGATTATAAAATATCAAGAATATTATGAGTATCTTAAATCTGACAAAATAATATTCATGAAATCTTAACACCTAAAGGGATTTGAACCTGAGACCATACACCTTAAACACATATCCCAGCGCGCGTCCTCCTACTTGAGCTACCCAAGGGTGGGTTTATTAATCATATCCAATTTTATCTAATTATAGACTATACCAAGATATAAGATAAATATTATTTATATTCAAACCTAAATCATAAAGAAGGAAAAAAAATGTATGATACAAACTGCTTTTTCAAAAGCTTAACTTTTTATACTGAACTCTTTTTCTTGTGGAAAATTAAATTTAAATATTAATATTGAGTTATTTTTCGATAGCTTAGACTTTTTTTATCTTAAATATTGAATACTTTTTCAATAACCCAAACTTATTAATTTAACCTTTAAAATTAGACACTCTTGAAATATATGGGAGTACTCGTATAATAGTTATACAAGATATTATTTACAATTATGCAAATTAAATAAAATGAAAATGTAATATAGGATTGTACAGTAGAACTTCTCTATAGTTATAATGTTAAAACCAACTAAATTTATTACTATGAGGAGGTTATAACTTAATAGAGGTGTAGTTACAAGAATTATTGTTTTGATTTAAAAAATTATTGTATTCATTAATTTCTTATTTTATAATTCATGTTTTAGTAGTATTATGATTTCAATTCATTATTTTAATAACATTAAAATAGTTCGAAAATTGATATCAAAGAGTCATTGCTAAATTAAGTGATCAAATTCGACAACTTCACTACACTAATAAAATGAATATTAATATCTTACTTAATCATCCAAATGAGCAATAAGTCGTGTATGCTTTAACTGAAAAATAAATCGTTATTAGAATTAGACAAGAAGAGGTAGGAGATAATCTTGAGGATGATAGTATGAAAATATCAAAAGTTTCATGCCAAAAAGCTCTAAATATGCTTGAGAGCTAGAAATATTTTGGCTTCAACAAAAAGACATCTATACAGGCGACTTATTACGTATCTATAAGATAAAAGATATGATAACAACTTTAAAACATAAATCATAGTCCCAAACAACTTTAGATAAATATTTTATTTCATCTTAAACCTTTAATATAACATAGTATATATTTTTTGTAATATACATATAATTATTTCTATGTAGAGGCAAGTTCTTTAAGGGGAGACTTAAAAAAATTATAACTTGTTATAATGTGAAATTTATTCTTATTTATAACTGGTTCAAGTTGGGACCATAATTTTTTATGACTATATAGAGATTATTGCTATATAGAGACCATAATTTTTTATAACTATATAGAGATTATTGTTATATAGAGTATCACTATAAAAATGTTCTACTGTATCTCAACTTCTTTTTATGCTCTATTATTGTTCTATGGTCTGAAATTATTCAGATGGGCCACATTCTTATGTTTATTTTAGGGATTTGTCACTTCATAAATTGACCAAATATTAAGCTGATTGAAGAGGTGTCAATTAAACCTTTTCTTTTTTTTGGTTTATATGTCCCACTATGCTTCTTGTTTCTTTATCATTGATTAATCCCAAATTTTTTCAAATAAGTGACACATATTATATAGTTTGATTGAGATGTTATAATCATTCACTTGTGAATTGTTTGATGGAACCTTTAATTCTTGTATTTATATTTCCTTGATTTACAACCATACCTTTAATATTATTTTAATTAGCTTTTCTTCTTTTTCTTTTTCAAGAATTAATTAATACAATATTAATAATTTCGATAATGTCTCATCAAACTTTTCTTCTCTTTTTACTGTTTCTTCTCTTAAAATTATTATTATAAGTTTTTTTTTTTTATATTAGAGAATATTCGTTGAATTAATAAAGAATAAATATTGCTGACTTTCTTATAGTATGATCTAAATACAAATAACCCATATGATTAATTTTCATCATAATTTTTTTTAAATTAATATTTTATTTACTAAAAATTTCCCAATTTTCTCAAATTTGCTTTAAAATCTTTAATGATATTTATAAATAATTCTCAATATATATGATGGGAAAATGAAAGAGAATGAGAATAATACAGTTGAAGAGATAAAAGGATCTTGAAATCCAACTTGGCTTGCAAATAGGAAATGATAATGAACACTTGAGATTTCCAATTGGACATTGAATTTGAAGGTAGGCCACCCACTAAAAGAAAATTAAAATTAAAAACAAATCAAAAGAAAGAAAGATTGGAATCATGGGATTCAAGAGGTTGTGGCACTTAAAGTCCCTATTAATGCTCTGTTCTGTCCACATTCATTGTTATCAATTGGCCCAATGTTAATGGAGATGTAACCTAAAGCCAATACAACACTGCAAAGTGCATTTTCAAATTGCAAGGTATATGTTCTATGAGGAATTTTTTCTATATTATCCACTTAGTTTAGATAATAAAAAATATTCAACCACCAAATATTTAATGGTCGACCCATTAGGATTCACAACATAAAACGTAAGATTAGTCTACATCTAATGTTAGGCTTTTAAGATTCTATTGAGCTGGATATGTACAGGCTACCAAGCCTGGAAGCCCAAAAGATAAACGATACTGCAGAACAGAAGATCTAAAGATGCAGAAGTCCAGAATCCATATCACATTGACTTAAGTTGGAGAATCAGTCATAGAAGCTCATGCAAAGAGAGCTCAAGAGGGTTGCAAAACTTGGCTATTTCGATGTCCAGCAAATAATATTTGAGATATTTTCACCACTAGAAAACCCAACAGATTCAGCTTTACTTCTGGGTTGTTGCCTTTGTGCTGTTTTTAGGTTGATTTCGATTCACACATCCCAACTCAAACTACATTAGCTAATGGCATGTTTAAAATGATCTTAAACAGGAAAACTCTTCACACATTTCCTTCTAAAGTACCCAGCAAGAAAATATCAGACTTGGAAGCTGTAGATAAAGAATCATAATCATTCATTAAAAAATTGCAGTCAACTGCAAGTGCCCAAAAGCTGTACATAAAAAAAAAAAATGGATTTCAATTTCTATGTAATTTGAAAAGAATATGATTAAACAGCACATACAACCTGTATCACATTTTACCACAAATCCGTGAGGTTCTCATTTTCACCCACAATCTTATTCTCTCACTAAGCTACAACATTTCGATAACACACTGTAAGTGCATATCTTGGCATCAAAGTATGGCCATACATCCGAGTGCCATGCTATCAGTGGAAAACTAGTGGGTTGAATCACAAAGGGAACTCGGGTAAATGTAATATCAGCACTCCTGATCTCTATCCATGGTATAAACAGGTATTTGCCAATTCTTGGTGTTCTTCTTTGGATCATCAGTCAGGCTGAGATCATTTTCATCCTCCTTGTATGTGTTAATGAATGTTTTGGCTCCAACCAAGACAAGCCTCTCAACCATGAATAACTGGTAGTTATTCTCAATCACAGGATCCAGGATCTGACTAAAGTTTGATGAATATGCTAATTTGTATCTGCAAATATCAGTCACCAAAAGTCAAGGTCAACTTCACCACAGCATGAAAGTTTTTACCAAAATTTGATGTTACGTTAGAGCATTATTCAAATAATTAAACTCCTAGAGACCTTATATGAACTCGAGTATTTACCTGACGGAGAGTGGTGAAAAGAATCCAGGTGTTCTCTCATTTGAAGCAATAAAAAGGGTTCGTCCAGGTGGAACCCATTCTTTAATCCTGCAGAGAATAAACTCTGGGCGTGTATCCCTGTCCAGATGAGGATGTAGGGTTCTTTCAACCCCATTCTTGTCCTTCCTGGTTTTCAGTATATCACCTCTACGAACATGCATGGCATCATAATCACCAAGGAGTGCCTTTATCTATAGACATGAAATTTGTCAGGGCCTAAATAAACTATGAAATGGAATGAGCATTATGGTAGTCTTTTTCTAAATGCCAAAACTTAAAAAAGCCGAAGCAAAGAGAATTACAGAGTCTGCTAAAGTGTGCAAGCTTCAATACCAGTCTAAATACGTATATGATATGTTTTTTTCAAATCCATCAAAATTAAATCATCCTCCATTCCCTTGGCCAATCATAATAACAGAAAAACAGTGATGTAAAATTATCTTTAGATATGACAGCCCTCATCCCAAATAATTTTGGTTGGCAATAGATAAGGCACTGGTAAAAGTTATCAACTATAGTTTAACGCCTTTGGCGCCTTCCACTTTCTTGTGCTGCATATTAACCAGAAGCAATACTATACAATTAATTTGATGCTTTAAAACATTAAAAATGAAGACTTCACATGCATCTTGATGAATTTGACAAATAATGGCCACCCTAAACATGCCTCCAAAATAACGAAATGTCTTCAAATTTTCAAACTATCAGCCAATGTTACTTTACACAACTACTTCAAATTTGACAAGCCAAATCTACTCCACTATATTGCAAATCATATCTTCAATAAATAATGAGGTTTAGAATTCATCAATAATTACTTTAATTTTTCTCTTTTCGAGATAAATAAATTCTTTCAAGTAGAACTAGCAGACATCTTCGGACTTCAATAGAACCATAAAGATTAGTTCTCATATTTTACAACCTACAGGAGCCAATCTTATTTGCCTCCACATATGCAGGCCACTAATCCCATCCTTCTTTATTAGTCATCAAACCACCAAAGCAACGAGATCTTACTACTTAATTCTTAACATGCCATTCTTGGCTTGACAGATGGTAATATGAATTTCTATACTAGATTCAATTTAATGCAAACTCTACAAAAGTATGACTTGAGAACCCGACTTTATCACCCTCCCCATCTATGAAAAAAATATAGTCATACAAATTTCTATATTTGATTTGGTTCAATGTCGGCTCTACATAAGGATGATATGAAATTAAGCTTATCACCTTCCCCATCTATGAAAACAGTATTAAAGCTCCTCAGAATTAGTCACAACCTCATAAATTATTTATTAAATAAAATTTTACATGACACAAAGCATCAAGGAATGTAAGCACTAGTCCATTGGTATGTTTTCTCACTAGCACAGATAATCAAGAACTTCCTTTTCCCCCTTTTAAAAAATTAAAAAATTGATGGCATTATACATAACAAACCTGTTCAGCTGCATCCCTCAATTTTTCTGCAGCCATTGATGGAAGAAATGAATGTGGCAGCAGTATAGCACTCCGGTTTTTTCGATCCTTGCATTCCATGAACCTAAATGACAAAGATAATTAGTGTGCAAAACTTGCAAGATACAAAAGCTTAACTCATCCATAAGAAAAGCAACAACTTCCATTTTGCAACAAGCAAAGGCATTCAAAATATTAACTCGTTAATAAAGAATAGCGACAACTTGCATTTTGCAACAACAAATGGCTAAAAAAAGGAACAATGTCTTCAACATCTTTTAAAATGGAAAAGACTAACGTAAATTCAGATAAATGATCCAATTCAAACTTAATGGGATAGTTAAAGACTGTCAACCAGAGAGACAACTACACTAATTTAGGATTATCAAAGCCAATCATTTGATTAAACTCAAGTACACGGCAACATGTCACAATTAAGCTCTTAAAAGAAGGACACAAAGGTTAGTAACAAGAAAAAATTCCCAATAGTATGGCCACTTTCTCCAAATCAATCAAATGCCTCATATTTTCATTAAGAACACACAAACAAGGCAAATTCAAATATTCATAAAGCATGTCAATATAAGATATCTTCCTTTTCTATTAAAAAAAAAATAATAAAATTAAGTGCCCAGAATATTATGAGTGACCTACAATGAAAGACAAGTACATGGTTTTCCAAACTCAGTTACTTAATACTACTAAGACAAACCAACTATAAGATTCTGAGTCTTACAAAAAGGTGGCAACTGAAAGCCAGCATAACAAAAATATATCAAATTACCATGACAGGGGATTAGCAGTTCGATTGATGAGCAAGAGATTTGAGTAGCGAGTATCATTTCTGAGATCAACTCGACTAACGCCTTCCACATGTGCAACCCCTCTAGCTCCCAACTTCATACTTGTCATTAGTACCCGATACCACATTTTCGAATCGTCTAGAATCACCGGTACAGTTTCAGATATAAGATCCACATCGTACAAAGATTCAATAGCACAAGAGTTATCTGCCCGCCTACCATATGAAAAGGAAGCAAGTTCAGATTATGCAATTCCTTTTTGTCAACTGACAATAAGTTTAGAAGATCATTAGTGATAGAGATTTCTTTCACAAAACAATGCACCTGATTTTGGAAAATCACCCAACTTTAGGGAAAAAACTTCAATAAATTACCTTTCCTCTGAACTTTTATTGTCAGATTGATGAAGAATGCCTTTCGCATTGTGCATCGGATTGATACAGATCCTAGAAGGCATAACTAAAGTTCTGCAACAATTAGAAACTAATAGGAGTAAAACACTAAACAAAAATACACAGATAAGAGAGAGAGAAACGAACCAATCAACTGTTCATTACATAGTAACAAAGATGCTTAATGAAACTGGTGCCACTTAACATCTTATAATAATTTTAACTTAAACTTCAGTTCCTCATAATCAAATGTGAAGCCACTGCTGAGATCCCAGCATTCAAATCCCTAACTTTCTTTACTAAAACTAATCAGCAACTCAAATTCACCTAATCTTCCTAACTTTCTGGACTCAATTCCCCAATAAAATAAACAATTCAACAGAAAAATCCCACAAGCTCAAAAGGGTTTCAATCAAAAAGTTACCTTTTCAAAAACATGGCTTCTTCAAGGGCACACCTGAGGCTAGATTCTTGATGACCAAGGCCAGCACAAGGTTCACAGACTTTACCGGGGCAGTCAATTCTGCCACCCCAATACAAGTACTTTTCATGAAGAGTGTGTTGTCTCTTGTTCCTGGGTCTTTTTAAGTTTCTGAGGGAGAATGAAGAAGAGAAGGAGAAGCCATTTATTGAGAAAAGAGCGGAGAACATGCAAAGAAACGCAATGACTGATAAGAAGATGAGGAGAATCAAAATTGTGGATCTGGGTTTTGGCTTCAGCTTCAAGGTTTTGGGAGTTGTCGCCATTGGAGCTAAAGGATGAAGGGAGAAACCCACAACTGAGAAGAAGAAAATGAGTGATGCTTGGCTTTGCTTGATTACAGATTTGAGTTTTGGGCTTCATACTTCCATAGTCAACAACCAATTTCCCACAGGTTTCCTTTATTAAATAAAAATTCAGTTATTAAGTTNTGAGTGACCTACAATGAAAGACAAGTACATGGTTTTTCAAACTCAGTTACTTAATTCTACTAAGACAAACCAACTATAAGATTCTGAGTCTTACAAAAAGGTGGCAACTGAAAGCCAGCATAACAAAAATATATCAAATTACCATGACAGGGGATTAGCAGTTCGATTGATGAGCAAGAGATTTGAGTAGCGAGTATCATTTCTGAGATCAACTCGACTAACGCCTTCCACATGTGCAACCCCTCTAGCTCCCAACTTCATACTTGTCATTAGTACCCGATACCACATTTTCGAATCGTCTAGAATCACCGGTACAGTTTCAGATATAAGATCCACATCGTACAAAGATTCAATAGCACAAGAGTTATCTGCCCGCCTACCATATGAAAAGGAAGCAAGTTCAGATTATGCAATTCCTTTTTGTCAACTGACAATAAGTTTAGAAGATCATTAGTGATAGAGATTTCTTTCACAAAACAATGCACCTGATTTTGGAAAATCACCCAACTTTAGGGAAAAAACTTCAATAAATTACCTTTCCTCTGAACTTTTATTGTCAGATTGATGAAGAATGCCTTTCGCATTGTGCATCGGATTGATACAGATCCTAGAAGGCATAACTAAAGTTCTGCAACAATTAGAAACTAATAGGAGTAAAACACTAAACAAAAATACACAGATAAGAGAGAGAGAAACGAACCAATCAACTGTTCATTACATAGTAACAAAGATGCTTAATGAAACTGGTGCCACTTAACATCTTATAATAATTTTAACTTAAACTTCAGTTCCTCATAATCAAATGTGAAGCCACTGCTGAGATCCCAGCATTCAAATCCCTAACTTTCTTTACTAAAACTAATCAGCAACTCAAATTCACCTAATCTTCCTAACTTTCTGGACTCAATTCCCCAATAAAATAAACAATTCAACAGAAAAATCCCACAAGCTCAAAAGGGTTTCAATCAAAAAGTTACCTTTTCAAAAACATGGCTTCTTCAAGGGCACACCTGAGGCTAGATTCTTGATGACCAAGGCCAGCACAAGGTTCACAGACTTTACCGGGGCAGTCAATTCTGCCACCCCAATACAAGTACTTTTCATGAAGAGTGTGTTGTCTCTTGTTCCTGGGTCTTTTTAAGTTTCTGAGGGAGAATGAAGAAGAGAAGGAGAAGCCATTTATTGAGAAAAGAGCGGAGAACATGCAAAGAAACGCAATGACTGATAAGAAGATGAGGAGTATCAAAATTGTGGATCTGGGTTTTGGCTTCAGCTTCAAGGTTTTGGGAGTTGTCGCCATTGGAGCTAAAGGATGAAGGGAGAAACCCACAACTGAGAAGAAGAAAATGAGTGATGCTTGGCTTTGCTTGATTACAGATTTGAGTTTTGGGCTTCATACTTCCATAGTCAACAACCAATTTCCCACAGGTTTCCTTTATTAAATAAAAATTCAGTTATTAAGTTTTAACTTTTAAGTATTAAAATAATCAGTAAAATATTATTTTTTACTAATATTTTTATATTTTACTTAATTACATAATTATTTTACCTATATAAACCTATATTTTCTCAAATTTCTCTCACTTTAAACAATTAAACAAGAACGAACCTTAACCTATACTTATGTAAAATTAATTATATTTAAACGATTAATTTAAATGTTTATCATGTAAACAAGAATTAATTATTGTATTTAATAATGTTCAAATTAATTTATATTTATATAAAATTAATCAGACGGGACGGATCTCCAATATTCTCCTTTGATGTGAGAAAGGAGAATTTTGAAAGGGGTGAGAAGTGATTTTGAGGACAGGATGGGTATAGCGAATAAAATCTCCACCCTTTCTCGCCCCATTGCCATGCCTATTATAGATTTGTTATATATCAAATCTCCTTGTGTATATTTTTAACTCTGGGCCTGGGCTTTATATAGTTTTGTATATAGACGTAAAACCCTCGTATATTTTCGAAATTACAGATAGCACAGAGAAAAAAATTTAATTGTAGGTAACCCCCGATGTTGATGGTCCGCTTGGTTTTACTTTTGCCATTAAAAAAGTGTCGGATCCAGAAAAGACAATTATACCCTTCTCTTAATGTAATTATATTTTGTAGACCATTTTAACCTTATATAAGGCTAGAAATACCGAAAATTCCTCATATTAGATGAAGACAGTTGGCAAGAATTTGACGGGCTACAGAATACAGATTACTAAATGATTACACTGCAATGACTAAAATGCCACTATATATTATTGTTTTTTTTACTTTAAAAACTTTTTGGCCTTCAAGTTTAACAACACCACAAACCTCTCCTCATCTCCATATCAGTTCATCAAAAACTCAAATTTGCTTTACCCATTACAAAGCAAAACGAAAACTCTGAGAAGTGTTACAAGAAGTGAATCAAGCAATATAAAAAATTAATTTATATTCACATTAGGCAGAGGGTAAACATGAAGAGGATTTAATTGATATTCACAATAGAGTACTTGCATGGTGAGATGCAAACTGAAATTCAAAAAATTAGGCAACAACATGCATCTAAAAGGAACTACACACATCTGATTTTCGTGTACATAGTCATATTTGTTCAGGCATGTGTAATTTATTTTTTGAAATGATTGTAATAAGAGGATTATGTTAGTATTGACAATAAAATGATTGAAATATCTTATTAGCATTATAAGAACGCAACTGAACACCTGTATAAAAGTTAACAGTAAATATCTATTACACAGACTTGTTTTTCAACCAAATAAATCCTAACATATTGAACAAAAAATGGGGTCAAACTATGATAGCCTGATAAGTTGCATAAATTTAGTCTTTTTAGGTTTGTTTTTATAGCCTTCTAGTTAATTTCTCATTTGTTTCCTTTGTTTTGATATTAATTTTCGTTAAGTTTGAGATGTAAATGATCAGCTATTGATTTGGAGAATTTTTGTGATTTTCAGGCTTTAATTGAGTAGATTGGAGCATTAGAATGAATGAAATTGGGATTCAAAGCTTGAAGAAATTAAGATTAGCTTACAATTTTGAAGGCGATGGCCATGCCTTGGCGGTTCACCACGGCCATGGTGGTGGAATGAGAATAAAATATCAAGGATAGGAAGCACCATTGCCTAGGCCGTGGTGACATACATTTGGACACGGCCAGGGCCGTGTTGGACACTTTTAGAGTTTTTTTTTTTTTTTTTTTAGTTTTTCTTTTCTTGTTTTCTTATGACTCTTTTGGGTATTTAAGTGTGGTTGAGATTACTTGTTAGAGGCCGAATTTTGCCTATTTTTGGAGAAAGCTTATTGTGTAACAAAAGAAAAATGAGAATCAAGAACAAAATTCATCACAGAGTTTGTTTTTACTTTTTCAATATGATTTATTTCTTGAATTCTGCTCTTATTTCTTTTATTATGAACTAATTTTCTCAAGCTAAGACTAGGGTTAGTCTATTTATAGATCTGTGATCAATCTTTTGCTCTATGGTCATTGAATTATTTTTCTAATGATGAGCTTATATTATGTGCTTAATGCTATTAGGAACCTGATCAATTTTTGATAGCATTGTTTTGTGTGATTGAGACACAGAGGAGATATCACATGAGTGCTCTAGTAATATAGGTCATGGATTAATTGGATATAGAGATATATGAATTGATACATGCAATAGTCATAGGCAGGATTAACTTGTGCTGAAAGCTAAAGGATTTCATAAAGATTAATGCTCGTCTATTTCATTAAATCTATATAGAGATATCTAGGTTGTGAGATAGAAGTGGAATTCATATTGCTTGAGAAAGAATATTGGTGAACCTAGGAAATCCCGTTGTCACATTAATTAAATAAATTCATTGACCAAAATAAATTGAGGGGTGCAAAGAAGTTATAGATGAGCCTGAAGTTTTAGCTATTTCTCTCATTGAATTCTTAAGTTTAGTTTTCTTGCAACCGTCCGTTTCTAATATTTTAGCTATTGATATTTTCAGTTTTAAAGATCACATTTCTAAGTTTTGATTATCTAGATAAAGTTAAGTCTAATTAACATTTCAATACTTGTTTATGCAATAACCTGTACTTTGTTATACTATATTACTTGAGACTAGTGCACTTGCTAGTAGTTGTTTCAAACGACACAAGAAGTTTTTGGTGCCATTGTCGAGGATTGCAATTAGGCAATATTGAAATCATTAGTTTAGCTTTACTTTAGATCTTGTTCCATTTTTTTATATACATATATAATTTTTTTTCAAGTTTTCTTGTTTTCATATTTTCTAGTGTATGACACACACTAGACGAAGATTAGAGATTCTTGAACCTTTTGACCTAGAAATTCAGAGAACACTATAAGCATTGAGAAAAAGGCAAGCAAGGAACATGACAGACGACAACAATAATAATAATAAAGTGATTCCACTTTTGGAGAATCTCGCAGAAGCTGCAACCCCACAATCTTTAATGGATTATGCAATGCCGCCATTGAGTGGCACTTCTTCTAGCATTAGGAGGCCAACCATTGTAGCAAATAACTTCGCAATTAAATCTACAATTATTCAGATGATTCAGTCAGCCTGTCAATTCAGTGGTTTAGCCCACAAGGATCCAAATGCTCACATTAGAAATTTCTTGGAGATATGTGATACATTCAAGTAGAATGGTGTCACAGACGATGCAATTAGATTAAGACTTCATTGAGAGATAAAGCCAAGAATTGGCTAAATTCTTTGCCTGCAGAATCTATTACAACTTGGGATGCATTGGCTCAACGCTTTCTAGCTAAGTATTTTCCTCCCTCTAAAACTGCGAGGATGCGTAATGATATCACTAATTTTATGCAGGTAGATGGAGAGTCATTATATGAAGCATGGGAGCATTACGGAGAGTTGTTGAGGAAATGCCCGCATCATGGACAAACTTTTTATAATGGTTTAATTCCTACTAACCGTTATATAATTGATGCAACTTCAGGAGGCACTATAATGAAGAAGACACCAGAAGCAGCATATGAATTATTGGATGAGATGGCTTCAAACAGTTACCAGTGGCAGTCAGATAGAGTGCCACAAAGGAAGGTTGCAAGATTATATGGAATGGACGCTATTACAACAATTTCTGCTCAATTAGAAGCATTGAACAAAAAGATTGATAATATGAGTGCCCCAGTCATACAAGTGAAAAGCATTAGTTGTGATCTATGTGGAGGTAACCATCCTAGCAATGAATGTCAGGTAGGTAATCCGTTTGCTAATTATGCTAAAAGTGCTAATTCTGTTGGTATTTTTCACAGGCAACAATAGAATAACCTCTACTCCAGTACTTACAACCCTGGTTGGTTGAATCACCCAAATTTTTAATGAAGCAATCAAAATGCCGTGAAACCACCACTTCGGGTTTTCCTCTTCAAGAAAAGAAGCCCAATTTGGAGGAACTAGTGACGAAGTTTGTAAGCTCCACTGAAACAAGATTTCATAATTAAGAAGCTTCGATCAGAAATTTGGAGACTCAGATGGGGCAGTTGGTGAATTTGATATCAAGGAGAGTTCAAGGAACATTGCCAAGTGACACAGAGAATAATCCCAATGAGCATGTGAAGGCAATTACACTAAAAAGTGAAAAGGAAATTGGGCATAAAGAGCAAGAGAAAGAGGAAGCACCTAAAATGCAACTAGACAACATTGCTAAAAAGTTGCTTGAACCTAAGAAGATAGAGATTCAACCTCCTTTCCCTCTTGCATTGAAGAAGCAGAAAGTTGATCAGCAATTTGCAAAATTTTTAGATATTTTTAAGAAATTGCATATTAATATTCCATTTGCAGATGCTCTTCTTCATATGCCTAGCTATGCAAAGTTCTTGAAGGAGATCCTTTCCAACAAGAGAAAACTAGAAGAGCGAGAAACAGTAAAACTCATTGAAGAATGTTTAGCAATTTTGCAAAATAAATTGCCACCAAAATTAAAAGATCCAGGGAGTTTTACAATACCTTGCATTATTGGTTCACTTTCCTTTTCCAAAGCTTTATGTAATTTAGGTGCTAGCATTAATTTAATGTCATTATCTGTTTTCAGGAAATTGGGACTTGGAAAACCAAGGGCCACCATAGTATCTCTACAGCTGGCTGACAGATCAATTAAATATCCAAGAGTTATTGTGGAGGATGTGCTTGTCAAGGTAGATAAGGTTATTTTTCCTGTAGATTTTCTTGTGTTGGACATGGAAGAAGATGTTGAGATACCTCTCATTCTAGGATGACCATTTTTAGCCACAGGTAAGGAATTAATTCATGTGCAAAGAGGTGAGTTAATTCTTAGGGTAGGAGATGAAAAAGTAACATTTGATGTTTTTAAAACTATGAAACACCCTTTAGAAGATAACACATGTTTTAGAATTGATGCTTTTGATCCTTTGGTTCGTGAGTATTTTCAAGATAACAGGTATAAAGATCCATTGGAAACTTGCTTGGTTGATTCAAAAGAAGATGGAAGGGAGAATAAGCACTTAATTGAGATTGTAGCAAGTTTGGAAGCCAATCCACCTTATAAAAGGGTCATGCGACAAAAATCTAAAACATTGGAAAGGCCAATATTGTCTCGAACAAAGCCCTCAATTGAAGAGCCACCAAATCTTGAACTGAAACCCTTACCTACTCATTTAAAATATGTATTTTTTGATGAGTCTTCTTCTTTACCTGTTATTATTTCATCTTCTTTAATAGGTTTGATGGAAGAGAAATTATGAAGGGTGTTGAAGGAGCATTTGGCTAGACAATAGCTGACATAAAGGGAATAAATCTTTCGATTTGCATGCACAAAATTCTCATGGAAGACAGCTACAAGCCGACAGTTCAGCCTCAAAGGAGACTCAACCTGAGCATGCAAGAAGTGGTAAAGAAAGAGGTGATTAAACTACTCGATGTAGGTATTATCAACCCTATCTCAGATAGTTTATGGGTAAGTCCTGTTCAAGTAGTACCGAAAAAAGGAGGTATGACTATGGTGAAAAATGAAAATAACGAATTGATACCTACTAGGACAATCACAGGTTGGAGAGTGTGCATATATTATAGAAAATTAAATGATGCCATTAGGAAAGACCACTTCCCTTTACCCTTTATTGATTAGATGTTAGAGAGACTTGTTGGGCATGAGTTTTATTGTTTTCTTAATGGGTATTCTGGGTATAACCAAATAGCTATAGCTCCAGAGGATCAAGAGAAAACCACTCTCACTTGTCCTTATGGCACATTTGCATTTAGGAGGATGCCTTTTGGTTTATGCAATGCACCTGCCACTTTTCAAAGATACATGATGTCTATTTTTCATGATATGGTACAAGAATTTTTTGAAATTTTTATAGATGATTTTTCAGTTTTTGGTTCCTCTTTCGATGCATGTTTGAATAACTTGGCTTTAGTTTTACAAAGATGTAAAGACACTAACCTAGTTTTAAATTGGGAGAAGTGTCATTTTATGGTGCACAAAGGAATAGTTTTGGATCATAAAATCTCCCAAAGGGGGATTGAAGTGGATGCAAAGGTGGAAGTGATTGAAAAATTACCCCCACCTACATCAATGAAGGCCGTGAGGAGTTTCTTTGGATACGCAGGATTTTACAGACGATTTATTAAAGATTTTTCTAAAATTTCAATGCCTCAGTCTAATTTATTAATTAAAGATACTCCTTTTGATTTGAATGCTGACTATTTGCAATCCTTCCTCATTCTGAAGGAGAAGCTTGTCACATCACCAATTATGGTGGCACCTGACTGGAGTTTTCCATTTAAATTGACGTGTGATGCTAGTGATGTAGCTATTGGTGCTGTCCTCGGTAAAAAAAAAAACAAGGTATTCCAAACTATATACTATGCTTGTCGGACTTTAAATGTGACTCAACAAAATTATGCAACCACTAAAAAGGAACTTCTAGTGGTAGTATTTGCATTTGAAAATTTTTATTCATACCTTGTTTTGAGTAAAGTAATTGTCTACACTGACCATTCAGCCTTGAGATATTTACTTGATAAGAAAGATGTCAAACCTAGGTTAATTAGATGGATTTTGTTGTTACAAGAATTTGACCTAGAAATTAGGGATAAGAAAGGTGTAGAGAATGTGGTTATTGGCCATTTATCTAGGATAGAAGACACAAATCCTAAAAAAGGAGATGAAATACCCATAAGAGAGGAGTTTTTTGATGAACAATTATTTGCCATTTTAAATGCGTCTATTCCATGGTATGCACATTGTATTGTCACGGGTGTTCTTCCTTTAAATCTTACTTTTCACCAATGAAAGAATTTTTTGTCTGATTTTAAGCATTATTTGTGGGAAGAATCATATTTGTTCAAAGTTTGTGTAGATTAGAGTATCTGATGATGCATGCCTGAGGAGGAGATGACATCCATTTTACATCACTACCATGATAGAGAGGGAGGTGGCCACTTTGGCCCAACCAAGACAGCTGCAAAGGTACTACAAGCAGGTTTTTACTGGCCTACGTTGTTTAATGATGCTTATGCTTATGTAGCGTCTTGTGATAGGTGCCAAAGAACAACGAATATAACTAGGAAACATGAGATGCCCTTGAACAATATTATTGAATGTGAATTATTTGATGTTTGGGGGATAGACTTTATGGGACCTTTTCCTAATTCATTTTCCAATAAATACATCCTTGTGGTAGTCGACTATGTTTCTAAGTGGGTGGAAGTTGAGGCATTTAGAACAAATGATGCTAGGGTGGTTTTTAAATTTTTAAAGAAACATATATTTACTAGATTTGGCACCCCTAGGGCAATTATTAGTGATGGTGGGACACATTTTTATAATAAACAGTTTGATAATCTTTTGAACAAATATGGGATCACATATAAGGTTGTCACTCCTTATCACCCACAAACTAGTGGTCAAGTAGAGGTATCTAATACGGAACCTAAACGAATTTTAGAAAAAATTGTTACCACTAGAAAAGATTGGTCTTTGCAGTTGGATGATGCATTGTGGGCATATAGAACAACATTTAAAACCCCCATGGGTATGTCCCTATATAGACTAGGTTTTAGAAAAGCATGTCATCTCCCTGTTGAACTTGAGCATCATGCTTATTGGGCTACAAAATTTCTTAACTTTGATATGCAAGCTATAGGTGAAAACAGGTTACCGTAATTGAATGAGATGGATGAATTTCGGAGTCAAGCTTATGAGAATGCGAAGATCTATAAAGAGAGAACAAAAAAATGGCATGACAAGCATATCACAAAAAGAGAGTTCGTTAAAGGGGAAATGGTGTTGCTCTATAATTCTAGACTCAAACTTTTTTCCAGGTAAGTTAAGGTCCAACTGGTCAGGACCTTTCACGGTCACCAAGGTGTTTCCTTCTAGTGCCATTGAGATTTCCCACGAGGAGAAATGCACGTTCAAGGTGAATGGACAGCGTCTCAAGCATTATGAAGATGAAGGATGGAAAAAAGATAAGATTTCCATGGCATTGAATGAACTTGAATAAGCAAGCGCAAAAAGTCAAGCTAACGACTTTAAATTAGAACTTTATTTTATTTTATTTTTATTTGTCTTTTATATTTTTGCCTTTTTTTATTCTTTCTTTGCTACATTTTAATTCTGTTGTCGTTTTTTGTTTTGTTATCGTCGGAACAAGGAACGAGTTTGCGGGAAGCTTGAGTGATCAAAGAAGAAGACAATTTTGAGCAGAATAGAGCATGGCCTACCCTATGTCATTTTACACGGCCATGTCCCTTAAAAACAAAAAAAAAATTAGAGACTAGCGTCACCAGTGTCAATGATCGCCTACTCATTCTTGAAGCCAAATTTGACCACTATATGAGCCCAAATTCCTAGTTGTTTTGTCCTCTCAATTTAGGGAAGTTTCTGTCTCTCATTTTCAGTTTTTTGGTTTTCTTCTCTTTGTTTTTTATGCATTGAGAACATTGCATTTTTAAAGTTTAAGGGAGTGGGCAATTTGATTTGTGTTGCATTGTTGATGGTCCATTTCTTTGTGTTGGTGTGTTTGTTTTTAGGAAGTGTTTATTTTATTTGTGTTTTTGGTTTTTATTTTGCTTTTGTTTTTGTTGCATGGTGTTTATTGTGTTTGTGCTTTTGACACAATCCCAAGCGAAACTTAGTGGAGTCCCTAATTTTTTTTTTTTTTTATTTTTTTATTTTTTTATTTTTTGTGATGAACTTGAAATCATTTGGAGTAGTGGTGCTTTAGTTATTGAAATGATTTGAACATACTTATACTTAGGAATGCTGAAGAGTATGCGAGTCTGGATGGTTGTGCAATTTCTAGTTTTTACTTGCTTTGTTGTGTACTAGTTGAGACTTGTCTTCACTCTCTTGAAAAAAAAAACCGCATTTATAGTTTCTATGTTTGAATAAACTACTTTTTTGTTTTGACTGCTTAGTAACAGGAGTATTCATGAGATCATGTTTCTTTTGTGTCAAACCATGGCTAGAATTGTGATTATGCAAAGCACTTTAGGTGTTGTGAATTGCTAAGTAATCGGGGCAACCATCATCAATGGGTGCATTCGCATAAAAGTATGTGACAATCTGATGACTCATTGAAAAAAAGAAAAGAGAAAAAAGTAAAAGGAAAAAAAATATTAGGGGTTAAGTATAAAGTCTTGGTAAGGCATGATCTTGTTAGGGAAGATTAGAGTTGCACAATTAGTTGGGTTGTATTTTTGGAAGCATGAATTTCATTTAAAACAGTGTGTTTTCTTTCCTGGTCTTGGAACCGTCGCATTCGTGATGATTGTTGAGTTTGTTTTTCTAATATTCTCTTAACTCGGGAGGCAAAGGATTAAGTTTGGGGAGTTGATAAGTTGCTATTTAGTGTTTTTAGGTTTTGTTTTATAGCCTTCTAGTAATTTCTCATTTGTTTTCTTTGTTTTGATGTTAGTTTTTCATTAAGTTTGAGATGTGAATGGTCAGCTATTGATTTGGAGAATTTTGTGATTTTCAGGCTTTAATGAGTAGAGTGGAGCTTGGAATAAGAGATTCAAAGCTTGAAGAAATTAAGATTACTAACAATTTTGAAGGCGATGCCTGCCTTGGCGTTCACCACGGCCATGGTTGGAATGAGAATAAATATCAGGATAGGAGCACCATTGCCTAGGCCTTGGTGACGTACATTTGGACACGGCCAAGGCCGTGTTGGACACTTTTAGGGTTTTTTTTTTTTTTTTAGTTTTTCTTTTCTTGTTTTCTTATGACTCTTTTGGGTATTTAAGTGTGGTTGAGATTACTTGTTAGAGGCCGATTTTGCCTATTTTGGAGAAAGCTTATGTGGTAACAAAAGAAAAATGAGAATCAATAACAAAATTCATCACAGAGTTTATTTTTACTTTTTCAATATGATTTATTTCTTGAATTCTGCTCTTATTTCTTTTATTATGAACTAATTTTCTCAGCTAAAACTAGGGTTAGTCTATTTATGGATCTGTGATCAATCTTTTGCTCTATGGTCTTTATATTTTCTAATGATGAACTTATATTATGTGTTTAATGCTATTAGGACCTGATCATTTTTGATAGACTTGTTTTGTGTGATTAAGACATAGAGGAAATCCATAATGCTCTAGTAATATAGGCCATGGATTAATTGGATATAGAGATATATGAATTGATACATGAAATAGTCATAGGCATGATCAACTTGTGCTGAAGCTAAGGATCATAAAGATAATGCTCGTCTATTTCATTAAATCTATATAGAGATCTCGGTTGTGAGATGAAGTAGAATTCATATTGCTTGAGAAGAATATTGGTAACCTAGAAAACCCTGTTGTCACATTAATAAATAAATTCATCGACCAAGTAAATTGAGGGGCGCAGAGAAGTTTATATGAGCCTGAAGTCTTAGCCGTTTTCCTCTCTTGATTCTTAAGTTTAGTTTTCTTGCAATTGTTCGTTTCTAATACTTTACTTTTGATATTTTCAGTTTTAAAGACCACCTTTCTAAGTTTGATTATCTATATAAAGTTAGACTAATTAACATTTCAATACTTGTTTACGCAATCCCTGGGTACGTTAACCTATACTTTGTATACTATATAACTTAAGACAAGTACACTTGCTAGTAGTTGTTTCAAATACAACACAACCGTAAGCTTCTATATCACACCTAACAAGTCAAATGCAATTAGAACACTACCAACCTATTGATATACTACACGTTGATTGGCCAAAAATCTAATTACTTTGAAATTCAAAAAACAGCCCCTTAACCATAAATACAATATGTTCTTTAACTTCACAGTTCTCCACAAAGGGAAAAAAAAACCAATCTATACAAGTGTTCAACAACATTACCATTACTCCAGATCAATGCCCATCCTTATTGCCATTAGTATGGCTATAATGACAAAGAACAATGGAAAAAACAGTTTAGAGTACAAATAAACCAAAAACAAACAAAACTTAATATATATATATATATTATATATATATATATATATATTATATATATATATATATATATATATATATTATACCAGCATTAGGTATCCTCATAAAACTTTGATGTGGGCCTGAGGAGGTTGTCGGGGCTATAGAGGTTTAGGGTTTGTAGAGCGTGAGGCCCATTTATCATGGGATACCAACGTTGGTATCTTGTGAAAACTTTTACAAAGAATGCTTGAGATACTTGTTCTTTTCACAAATTTAATAATTAATTAGGTACCTCAAGGGCACAATGATTGAATCACGTTAATTGATCGAATGCAACAACCATGCACAGGGCCAAAAAAAGCCATTAGATGCCTATATCAACTAATTACCAAAAGATATGAGTCTAAATAGTTACTAGGGTACTACATAACTGGTTTATACCCAAGGCCAAAGCTGAATTCAGAGTCAGGAAACAAGGCAATGACTAGGCATCACCAACGTAAACCAAAAAGCTCATCACAAAACGTGATATGATTTTCCATTCTTGTCAGGTACAAATTCGTCGCAAACCCACCCAAAAACCACCACAAACTTAGCTACAATCCATCCAAACAACCACAAACCCACCCAAAACCACCAAGTGAAAATATTTTCTGTTAATTTATGGGTAGGAATCTGGAATTTAATAAAACTAGGTGTGCGAACTTGCCATTTAGCTAAACCTTGCGGGGGTACAGTCATTTACTCTTGTTCAAATTAAATGAGATTACATTATATTCTATAGATGAACTAGTTTCCTGAAAAAAAAAAAAAAAAAAAAAAAAGGTATTACTTGTACGTACTTGTCGAAACAAATTTAAAACACATCATTGTCCTTACAACAAATTCGTGCTTTTCATTTAATTTCCAAATGGAGGACCAACCCACCAATAAGGGGAACTCCATTAGAATCTATATTGTCCTCCCAAGAATTTCCTTGTGCAACATTAATGCGCTCTAGTAATTAGAAAACAAAAAAGAAGAAAAAGGTGTGGTTAAATTTGAAACATTGAATTGCATTATATTCTTATATGCTAATAAAGAAACAAAATTTCTTACCGTCAAAGCATATGAAAAACCTGAGAGGTGTTTGGTTCCCCCTTCTTTGCTCTGATATCTAGCTAAACTCTTGTGAAGAAATACCAAGAGCATCTCACCCCATATATTCACTAAACTATGAATATCGTCAAGCAAGAAGTGTACAAGAGTTGATAACAACTAGAGCACAACAACTATAGTGTTGCCTAAATATACAAAATTGTCACTCTAACCCTATCAACCAAATCCACCATCCCTTATGGTTCCCATATCTCTAAAATTCAGTTGGATTCCCCTACCCTTAACAAAGATTATCAAGAGCTCCTTGAAAATATTTATTTACAAAAATTTCACCATCACTTTTCAAACCTAAAATAGGTTTACCCTTTAAAGGCAATCCTATGATATAAAGGACATCTTCTAAACCAAAGTGAACGGCTACATTATCATTTAGCCTAAAACATGACTCCTCTTTCTCGAAAGAGCAGCCAATGCCTCGATTAGGGTGCACAATGCTTTGCCCCTTTTCAGCTCAACCTCAAAATCGCACAGCTATTACATGTTAACATACTTGGAATGTCATTGTTCCAAAACAAAAGTAAAAGAATAAGGATTGATAGATTTCATTAAAAAACAAAAAATAGGCTTATGCATCTTCCTAACAGAAAAAACATTGCACAACAGCAATGAAAACATAATGTTGCACCTGCACGACTACAAAACACCCTAGAACAGTTGTACATCATAGTTGTACAACACTAAAATAGACCACAAAAACACCCTAGAGTAGTGTATAGCACAACTAAACTTAATCAGCAGCAATCTGATAAAAAAACCCATCTCTAACCATTTTCCACCCACAACTACCTAGTTAGTAACAATTTCTTAAGTTTAAGTTAGAAACATGTTAAAGTCTAAGCTACATATTTCATTATTAAACACAAACTAGAAGAAAACAAGTAGAGTTTTCTTCAAGAAAATTTAGAGAGAGAACAAAGCTCCCAATCTCTGTATATCACAAACCCTCTGCTCTCCAAACCCCGCCCTCATCTTTAGGATTTGCTTATTCGGTTGAAAACAAGTTAAATTGGTGACCCGACCTGACGAGCCTCAAGTCCCGATAAACTGGTCAGACCAGTGGGTTTTAAACTGCTTGTCAATCAGGCAAAGTTGATTAGGTCCTAAAAGTAAGAATTTGCTCCCATAGTTTCACACTTGTGCATCAGTGTTAGAGCACTTGCATCAGGTGTGATGGTGTTGCATTATTCACCATCAAAGTTGTTGTACCTAGTTCACTTCCTAAATTTTCAAACAAACAAATTAATGCTAACTTGTTTTTACATGAATGAAACAAAAAATCAAATTAAAAGCAAACAAACTTACAATGCCTCTTTTTTTTTACTCAAAGACAATAGCATAATTCTCGAGTCCTTTGTTGTGCCCAAGTTCCCTAACAGTAACCACACTTTTTTGTTCTAAGGTTAGTCACTTTACTCCCTTTTTTTCTTCACACTAATACCCTTTCACTCGTTGTTCTTGTTCTCCCAAAGTTTTTAAGTACAATTGGTGGCTCTAGTTGTGTATAAGGAAAGTCAGGCCACATGGCTTGGTTAGGTATACGATGTATGATATTTCCAGAAGTCAATAAATACTTGTCCTTCTTTAAACACTCAATGTAATCGAATGGTGATTCTTTCCTTATATTTATTGTTGTCATTGTGTGGCAGCTTGGGTACCTAGTAAGTTGAAAAATCGCATAATCACAATTCATCTCTAAGTTTAAGAATAAGCTCTTATCTTTGTCCACCATTTCATATTGCATACACAAGATATGTAAGGTTAAAACCCCGACCATATTTACATGCTTCATCGATTTTATTTTGAACCTTGAGATGAAGCTCACCAACCCAACTCATGCATTCATGTACCAATAGGCCACCAGTTACTAAGGTTTTGTGAAGAAAGGTAAGGGATAGTAGGGTGGGTCTCATAGTTCAGAAGCAGTTGGTTTAAGGATCATCCACGTGGTGGAATTGGAAGAGTATTAGTGTGGGGACAGTTAATGGGTTGAGTAACAAATTTTATATAGATGAGTAGAATCTAGGGAAAAGACAAGTTTTTTTTAAAGGGAATTATAGGAGAGTTACCTACTCCTCGAATTGATAGGACTATCTTTTCTTGCTTATTTGTTTTACTTTGTTCTCCTATTCTAATCTTTGCTAAATATTGATCAACACAAAAAAGGTTTTTCCTGTTATTGATGTTTGGTGTTGGTTGCTGGTTTCGATTCAATTTATTTAGATTCCCATCAAATTGGTATCAAAGCCAAGTTTTGGGTATGGTAAATCAAGATGGAAAATAAATCGATGATTGGAGAAGAGATGAGAAGTATGAAGAAGATCTCGACATATTAAGGAGTACCTTCTAGAACTCTAGAGTGGATGAGAATGGGAGACAGAGGGATGAAAGTAGAAATTGTGATAAAGCAATACGTTAAGCCGCAAAACTCTAACCATGATGGAAGCAGTGGCTAGGAATGTTTGAGGGAAGTGAGTCTGGCAAGAAAGAAAGAAATGAAGAAACTAGAGTTACCCATTTTTAGTGGTGATGACCCGTATGGATGGATTGTTTGAGCTAATCAGTATTTTAATGTCAACCGATTCAAAGAGAACACAGAAGTTGAGGCCACCGTTGTGTGTATGGAGGGACATGCATAATTGGCATCAATGGGTTGACTCAAGGGCACCAATAATTTGCTGGGGGGCTTCCAAAACACGGTGATTGACCAATTCCACCATCTTTCAGGACTCGGCTATGAAGCATTGGTTGGCCTGAAACAGACTCGATCGATGACAGAAATCTAGGAATAATTTGAATCCCACACAACGCCATTGCGAGAGGCAAAGGAAGACTTATTAATGGCTTTTTTACTAATGGACTTAAAGAGGAAATTCAGCTGATTGCAGCTCTCCAAGCCCAATTCTCTGTTTGAACTCATTGATCAAGCCCATCGAATAGAAGAACAATCAGGTCTTAGAGAAGTCTAAAATTAAAACCAATCGGGCCTAAGTGGGAAGAAGGGTTCTTATCCAATGGACTCTTTTCGTGTGATACCCACCCAAAGTGGTGCGTCTAGGATAGTGGACCAACCCAACCGAAATTCAGAGCAAGGTTTTCTTCCCCAAATCGATCGATCAATCGATAGAAAGGAGAGACAAACGGAAACTGCAGCATCAAGTTCTAGAAGGGTATTTTTGGCGATTCTCAGAGGCCGAAATTCATTTCAAAAGAGAAGAGGGTTGTGTTTCCGATGTGATGAGAAAATCAATCCAAATCATAAATACAATTTCCAAAGCAAGTCGTTTCTAAATCTTGTTGATCCTGCCTAACGACAACGAACTAGAGGAAGAAGAACCACCAACTAATGAAGGATACCTGAAATCAGAAGGTAACCCTTTAGCCCTTTCAATGAATTCTATGTGGCATCACTTTTGATCAGACGTTGAAACTCAGAGGTCAATAGCTAAGGAAAGTAATTGTTTTGGTAGATAGTGGGGGGGCGTCCCACAACTTCATTTCGCATGAATTGGTGCGAAAATTGAGGGTGAGTGTTAAGGGGGGAAAAACTTTGGGGTGATGGTTGACAATGGGTTTTTTTGAGAGGAAGGGCATTTGCAAAGCAGTTAATTGGAGATTCAATGGATTACAATTACAAGAATTTTTTTTCCACTTGATTTGGAGGGACCAGTGTAGTATTGGGAATTACTTGGTTAGCTCCTTAGGTTGATATGTGTTCGATTGGAGGAAATTAACTATGCAATTTGAAGTTTAAGGAAAATAGGTAGTTTACAAGAGGATCATTCCTTGGTTAAAACAGTGGTGTCTCTTAAGGCCATGCTTCAGTCATACAAACAACGAGAGATAGTTACCTAGTGGAGTTTTTTTTTCTATAAATATAGATGAACTCATGAACACTGGGGGAACCACCTGATCCTAGGGTTTAGCAGTGTTGGAAGAATTTAGAGGTTTATTTGACCAGTCAACTAGACTCCCTCTCCATAACAGCAAGGTCATGCTATATTGTTGCAAGAAGGAGCTCTACCCCTAATATCCAGACCTAGTGAACTTACTTCCAAAAAAATAGATGAGCGATTGGTGGGAGAGTTAGTAACGGAAATTATCCAACCTAGTACCATAGCAAAAACTCAAGAACAACAAAAGTGGATATCGAATTGATGGGGTTTTCATTTGAAATTCTTTACTACCCTATGCCACTAATCAAGTGGTTGATGCCTTGTCCAAGAGAAGATGATTCAACCTTGACTGCCTTTTCTATTGTTTAGTTCACTGACTACAAAGAGTTAGTTGATGGAGCCCAATGAGACCCCAGCTCAACTCATTATCCAGGATATGTTATTTGATTCCAACAGCAAACCCAATTATCATTCAACATGTTGCCTTTTGTACAAAAACATGTTAGTCTCTTCAAATAATCCAAATTCATTCCTAAATGTTGGAAGAGTTCATTGTATTCCTAGTAGAGGTCATTCTAGGTTCTTCAAAACCCATAAAAGGTGATTGGAGTGGTGCTTTGCGAGGGTATTAGAAAAGATGTGCAAGAGTTTTCAAGGTGTGCCTCCCCTACCAATTGAATAAACACTCAATCCTTAAACTTGTTGTCTTCTCCAACCTCTACCATTCCTTCCAAGTCTTTGAGGATTTGATTATGGACTTCATTGGTGGCCTCCCCAAGGCCCGAAGCCATGACATTATCCTGGTTTGGTGGATAGACTACCTAATACAACAATTTCATTCTCTTGTGTCATCCCTACAATGCCAAAGATGTGCTGGTGTATTTGTCAATGAAATTGTGAAGTTTCATGGATTCCCACAATCCATCATATCTGATTGCGACAGAATATTATAAGCCAGTTTTGGCAAGAACTTTTCAAGGTTTTGGCACCACACTTAAGTTTAGTTCTGCCTACCATCCGTAGACTTAGGCCAAACAGAAGAAGTTAATTGATGCTTAGAGGCTTATTTACGATGCTTTTGCAGTTTCCACCGAGCAGTGCGTAAATAGCTTCCTTGGCTAAGTTTTGGTTCAATATACTTATTACAATTCCACTAAAATGGCCCTCTTAAAGCTTTATATGAAAGAGATCCACCCACTTTCCTTAAATTTACTGATTGTCCTTCCATGATTGAATATGTGAACCAACAAATGTTGGAAAGAATTCAATCCTGAGAGAGCTCAAGGACAAACTCACAGTAACCAAAGCCATATGATAGGTGTTGATCTACACCGTAGAGATATCATTTTCAACTAGGAGACTTTGTGTACTTGAAGCTCCAACCCTACAAGTTTAGATCCTGGCACGAAAACTTAATAAGAAGTTAAGCCCGGTTCTATGGTCCCTTTGCAGTCTTAGAAAGAATTGGTCAAGTTGTTTACAAACTGGAGCTGCCTCTCATTGCTCACTTCATCCAATTTTCCTGTTTTTACAACTCAAGTAGCCTGCACAACTCTGTTTCCTATACAGCCCTTTCCTAAATTTTTGAATGAAGACTTTGAGCTCCTTGATCAACCAAAATCATCCTCATCATACGTACTCTCTTAGATAAGTCCTCAAGAGATCCTTATTCAATTGCATTATCTTCCCACCTTCAAAGCTACTTGGGAATTGTATGATGTGGTCAATTTCCAATATCCTCACTTTCACCTTGAGAACAAGGTGGTTTTTGTGAAAAATGATAGAAAATGGCAGTAAGGTGAGTCTCATAGTTCATGAAAGAGTTGGTTTAAGGGATCATCCACATGGCAGGAATTGGAAGAGCATTAGTGTGGGGACAGTAAGTGGCTCAAGTAACAAATTGTATATAGATGACTAGAGTCTAGGGAAAAGGCAAGTTGTTTTCTAAAAGGGAATTGTGGGATGTACCTAGCTCTTCTAATTGCTGGGAACTATCTTTTCTTGCTTATTTTGCTTATTTGTTCTTACTTTGTTCTCCTATTCTTAATCTTTGTTGAATACTGATCAATACAATATAGAGGTTGTTTCCTGTTATCTAGTGTTTGGTGTCGGATTGCTAATTTCGATTCAGTTTATTTAGGAGTTCCCATCAATACCTCTCTCTAATATTCACCATGAAGCATCTCATAACACTCTCACACAAGTTAATGATTGACGGACCTCTATAATGGTCTATCCAAACATTAAAACACTCAGAACAATTTTTTGTTATTGAATTAGTGGAAGATGAGTTGTCAAATAGATGTCTAGACCAATGTTTTACAAGTATTTTAGTCAAGTATTGATACCTTGCAAGATTGATCTTCTTCATCTTCTCCATAACCTTATCAAAGTCAACTTTGTTTGATACTCTGGTTGCATCCCAGAAAATATTTTGGTAGTTTATTGGGGGCCACTTTCTCCTAAAGTTGGCATGGATATGCCTCACACATAATCGAAGATTAATCCCAAGCCATCTCAACTCTAAGGCACCAATAATTCCTTTTGGTCGATCACTCATAAACATATAGCGCTTGTTCTCTTCCCCAATGAACTCTTTCAACAGCCTCAAAAGCCATCTCCAACTATGAATATTCTCACTCTCACAAACACAAATGGCAAATGGGAACACACCATTTTTTACATCTCTTGAAATAGTGGACAATAGAATACCCTTGAAATGACCCTTTAAATTACCCTCGTCAAGTCCAGTAAATGACCGATGTCCAGTCCTAAAACCAATCTTAGCAATAGGCAAAGCCATAAACAACCTTAAAAAGAAAGTTGAGTCCTCTGGTTCTGTCTTCATTTTCACCATGTCAACTAGTAGAATCCAATACCATATGGGCATACTTATTCAATCTCAGAAAATCCCCCACATAATCACCACCCATGTTATATAAATTCAACTTCTTAGCCCTTTATATCATGTGGATGTTGACATCAACTTTATAATCAGTTTTTAGCTTCATTTGAAGTGATTCGTACGAAACATTTGGCATTGCATCTCTCTAATAGTGGGCTCTAGCTTTCTAGCACACCAAGGAGCAATTCCTTCTTTAATAATTAGACATTTTTGGCAACTATGTTTACCCTCATATTTGCTTGCATANTTTTTGTATGAACTTTGTAATCATTTGGAGTAGTGGTACTTTCAAGTCATTGAAAGGATTTGAACATACTTATATCTTTAGGAATGCTAAAGAGTTTTTGTGATGAACTTTGAAATCATTTGGAGTAGTGGTGCTTTCAAGTTATTGAAATGATTTGAACATACTTATATCTTTAGGAATGCTGAAGAGTATGCGAGTCTGGATGGTTGTGCAATTTCTAGTTTATTACTTGACTTTGTTGTGTACTAGTTGAGACTTGTCTTCACTCTCTTGAAAAAAAAAACCGCATTTATAGTTTCTTATGTTTGAATAAACTACTTTGTTGTTTTGAGCTGCTTAGTAACCAGGAGTATTCATGAGACTCATGTTTACTTTTGTGTCAAACCATGGCTAGAATTGTGATTATGCAAAGCACTTTAGGTGTTGTGAAATTGCTAAGTAATCGGGGGCAACCATCATCAATGGGTGCATTCGCATAAAAAGGTAATGTGACAATCTGATGAAACTCATTGAAAAAAAGAAAAGAGAAAAAAAGTGCAAAAGGAAAAAAAATATTAGGGGGTTAAGTATAAAGTCTTGGTAAGGCATGATCTTGTTAGGGAAAGATTAGAGTTGCACAATTAGTTGGGTTGTATTTTTGGAAGCATGAATTTCATTTAAAACATGTTGGTTTTCTTTCCTTGGTCTTGGAACCGTCGCAAATTCGTGATGATTGTTGAGTTTGTTTTTCTAATATTCTCTTTACTCGGGGAGGAGCAAAGGATTAAGTTTGGGGGAGTTGATAAGTTGCATAAATTTAGTGTTTTTAGGTTTGTTTTTATAGCCTTCTAGTTAATTTCTCATTTGTTTTCTTTGTTTTGATGTTAGTTTTTCATTAAGTTTGAGATGTGAATGGTCAGCTATTGATTTGGAGAATTTTTGTGATTTTCAGGCTTTAATTGAGTAGATTGGAGCATTGGAATAAAATTGAGATTCAAAGCTTGAAGAAATTAAGATTAGCTAACAATTTTGAAGGCGATGGCCATGCCTTGGCGGTTCACCACGGCCATGGTGGTGGAATGAGAATAAAATATCAAGGATAGGAAGCACCATTGCCTAGGCCGTGGTGACATACATTTGGACACGGCCAGGGCCGTGTTGGACACTTTTAGAGTTTTTTTTTTTTTTTTTTTAGTTTTTCTTTTCTTGTTTTCTTATGACTCTTTTGGGTATTTAAGTGTGGTTGAGATTACTTGTTAGAGGCCGAATTTTGCCTATTTTTGGAGAAAGCTTATTGTGTAACAAAAGAAAAATGAGAATCAATAACAAAATTCATCACAGAGTTTATTTTTACTTTTTCAATATGATTTATTTCTTGAATTCTGCTCTTATTTCTTTTATTATGAACTAATTTTCTCAGGCTAAAACTAGGGTTAGTCTATTTATGGATCTGTGATCAATCTTTTGCTCTATGGTCATTGAATTATTTTTCTAATGATGAACTTATATTATGTGTTTAATGCTATTAGGAACCTGATCAATTTTTGATAGACTTGTTTTGTGTGATTAAGACATAGAGGAGATATCACATGAATGCTCTAGTAATATAGGCCATGGATTAATTGGATATAGAGATATATGAATTGATACATGAAATAGTCATAGGCATGATCAACTTGTGCTGAAAGCTAGAGGATTTCATAAAGATTAATGCTCGTCTATTTCATTAAATCTATATAGAGATCTCTAGGTTGTGAGATAGAAGTAGAATTCATATTGCTTGAGAAAGAATATTGGTTAACCTAGAAAACCCTGTTGTCACATTAATTAAATAAATTCATCGACCAAAGTAAATTGAGGGGCGCAGAGAAGTTATATATGAGCCTGAAGTCTTAGCCGTTTTCTCTCTTTGAATTCTTAAGTTTAGTTTTCTTGCAATTGTTCGTTTCTAATACTTTAGCTTTTGATATTTTCAGTTTTAAAGACCACCTTTCTAAGTTTTGATTATCTATATAAAGTTAAGACTAATTAACATTTCAATACTTGTTTACGCAATCCCTTGGGTACGTTAACCTATACTTTGTTATACTATATAACTTAAGACAAGTACACTTGCTAGTAGTTGTTTCAAATGACACAACACAACCGTAAGCTTCTATATGCACACCTAACAAGTCAAATGCAATTAGAACACTGACCAACCTATTGATATACTACACGGTTGATTGGCCAAAAATCTAATTACTTTGAAATTCAAAAAACAGCCCCTTAACCAATAAATAACAATATGTTCTTTAACTTCATCACTTATTCACAAAGGAAAAAAAAAAAACCAACATCTATACAAGTGTTCAACAACATTACCATTACTCCAGATCAATGGCCATCCTCATTGCCATTGATATGGCTATAATTGACAAAGAACAATGGAAAAACAGTTTAGAATACAAATAAACCAAAAACAAACAAACATTATATATATATACCCAGCATTAGGTATCCTCATAAAGCTTTGACGTGGGCCTGAGGAGGTTGTCGCGGGCTGTAGAGGTTGTCGTGGGCTGTAGAGGTTTAGGGTTTAGTGGAGCGATGAGGCCCAACATTGGGTATACCGCGAAAACTTTGGGGTAGGACTAAAAAAGTTGGTTCTCTATAAACGGCCCTAAAACCGACAAGGTGCTATTTAGGGCCATAGAGCGACGAGGCCCATATATTCATGGGATACCAACGTTGGGTATCTTGTGAAAACTTTTACAAAGAATGCTTGAGATACTTGTTCATTTTCACAAATTTAATAATTTAATTAGGTACTCAAGGGACAAAATGATTGAATCACGTTAATTGATCGAATGCAACAAACACATGCACAGGGCCAAAAAAAGCCATTAGATGCCTATATCAACATAATTACCAAAAGATAGAGTCTAAATAGTTACTAGGGTACTACATAACTGGTTTATACCCGAAGGCCAAAAGCTGAATTCAGAGTCAGGAAACAAGGCAATGACTAGGCATCACCAACGTAAAACCAAAAAGCCTATACAAAAACTGTGATATGATATTTCCATTCTTGTGCAAGGTACAAATTCAGTCGCAAACCCACCCAAAAACCACCACAAACTTAGCTACAAATCCATCCAAAAACAACCACAAACCCACCCAAAAACCACCACAAGTAGAAATAATTTTCTGTTAATTTATGGGTAGGAATCTGGAATTTATAAAACTAGGTGTGCGAACTTGCCATTTAGCTAAACCTTGCGGGGGTACAGTCATTTACTCTTGTTCAAATTAAATGAGATTACATATATATTTCTATAACTGCAGACTATTTCGCTGAAAAAAAAAAAAAAAAAAAAAGTATTACTTGTACAGTTACTTGTCGAAACAAATTTAAAACACATCATTTGTCCTTACAACAAATTCGTGCTTTTCATTTAATTTCCAAATGGAGGACCAACCCACCAATAAGGGGAACTCCATTAGAATTCTATATTGTCCTCCCAAGAATTTCCTTGTGCAACATTAATGCGCTCTAGTAATTAGAAAACAAAAAAGAAGAAAAAGGTGTGGTTAAATTTGAAACATTGAATTGCATTATTTCTTATATGCTAATAAAGAAACAAATTTCTTACCGTCAAAGCATATGAAAAACCTGAGAGGTGTTTGGTTCCCCTTCTTTGCTCTGATATCTAGCTAAACTCTTGTGAAGAAATACCAAGAGCATCTCACCCCATGAATATTCACTAAACTATGAATATCGTCAAGCAAGAAGTGTAGCAAGAGTTAGATAACAACTAGAGCATCAACAACTATAGTGTTGCCTAAATATACAAAATTGTCACTCTAACCCTATCAACCAAATCCCCATCCCTTATGGTTCCCATATCTCTAAAATTTCAGTTGGATTCCCCTACCCTTAACGAAAAGATTATCAAGAGCTCCTTGAAAATATTTATTTACAAAAATTTCACCATCACTTTTCAAACCTAAAATAGGTTTACCCTTTAAAGGCAATCCTATGATATAAGGACATCTTCTAAACCAAAGTGAACGGCTACATTATCATTAGCCTAAAACATGACTCTCTTTCTCGAAAGAGGCAGCCAATGCCTCGATTAGGGTGCACAATGCTTTGCCCCTTTTCAGCTCAACCTCAAAATCGCACAAGCTATCTACATGTTAACATACTTGGAATGTCATTGTTCCAAAACAAAAGTAAAAAAGAATAAGGATTGATAGATTTCATTAAAAAACAAAAAATAGGCTTATGCATCTTGCCTAACAGAAAAAACATTGCACAACAGCAATGAAAACATAATGTTGCACCTGCACGACTACAAAACACCCTAGAACAGTTGTACATCATAGTTGTACAACACTAAAATAGACCACAAAAACACCTAGAGTAGTGTATAGCACAACTAAACTTAATCAGCAGCAATCTGATAAAAAAACCCATCTTAACCATTTTCCACCCACAACTACCTAGTTAGTAACAATTTCTTAAGTTTAAGTTAGAAACATGTTAAAGTCTAAGCTACAATATTTCATTATTAAACACAAACTAGAAGAAAACAAGTAGAGTTTTCTTCAAGAAAATTTAGAGAGAGAACAAAGCTCCCAATCTCTGTATATCACAAACCCTCTGCTCTCCAAACCCCGCCCTCATCTTTAGGATTTGCTTATTCGGTTGAAAACAAGTTAAATTGGTGACCCGACCTGACGAAGGCCTCAAGTCCGATTAAACTGGTCAGACCAGTTGGGTTTTAAAACCTGCTTGTCAATCAGGAAAGTTGATTAGGTCCTAGAAAGTAAGAATTTGCTCCCATAGGTTCAACTTGTCATCAGTGTTTAGAGCACTTGCATCATGGTGTGATGGTGTTGCATTTTCACCATCAAAGTTGTTGTACCTAGTTCACATTCCTAAATTTTCAAACAAACAAATTAATGCTAACTTGTTTTTCATGAATGAAACAAAAAATCAAATTAAAAGCAAACAAACTTACAATGCCTCTTTTTTTTTACTCAAAGACAATAGCATAATTCTCGAGTCCTTTGTTGTGCCCAAGTCCCTAACATAACCACACTTTTTGTTCTAAGGTTAGTCACTTTACTCCCTTTTTTCTTCACACTAATACCCTTTCACTCGTTGTTCTTGTTCTCCCAAGAGTTTTTAAGTACAATTGGTGGCTCTAGTTGTGTATAAGGAAAGTCAGGCCACATGGCTTGGTAGGTATACGATGTTGATATTTCCAGAAGTCAATAAATACTGTCCTTCTTTAAACACTCAATGTAATCGAATGGTGATTCTTTCCTTATATTTATTGTTGTCATTGTGTGGCAGCTTGGGTACCTAGTAAGTTGAAAAATCGCATAATCACAATGTCGATCTCTAAGTTTAAGAATAAGCTCTTATCTTTGTCCACCATTTCATATTGCATACACAAGATATGTAAGGTTAAAACCCCGACCATATTTACATGCTTCATCGATTTTATTTTGAACCTTGAGATGAAGCTCACCAACCCAACTCATGCATTCATGTACCAATAGGCCACCAGTTACTAAGGTTTTGTGAAGAAAGGTAAGGGATAGTAGGGTGGGTCTCATAGTTCAGAAGCAGTTGGTTTAAGGGATCATCCACGTGGTAGGAATTGGAAGAGTATTAGTGTGGGGACAGTTAATGGGTTGAGTAACAAATTTTATATAGATGAGTAGAATCTAGGGAAAAGACAAGTTTTTTTTAAAGGGAATTATAGGAGGTTACCTACTCCTCGATTGATAGGAACTATCTTTTCTTGCTTATTTGTTTTACTTTGTTCTCCTATTCTAATCTTTGCTAAATTTGATCAACACAAAAAAGGTTTTTCCTGTTATTTGATGTTTGGTGTTGGGTTGCTGGTTTCGATTCAATTTATTTAGATTCCCATCAAATTGGTATCAAAGCCAGTTTTTGGGTATGGTAAATCAAGATGGAATAAATCGATGATTGGAGAAAGAGATGAGAAGTATGAAGGAAGATCTCGACATATTAAGGAGTACCTTCTAGAACTCTAGAGTGGATGAGAATGGGAGACAGAGGATGAAAGTAGAAATTGTGATAAAGCAATACGTTAAGCCGCAAAACTCTAACCATGATGGAAGCAGTGGCTAGGAATGTTTGAGGGAAGTGAGTCTGGCAAGAAAGAAAGAAATGAAGAAACTAGAGTTACCCATTTTTAGTGGTGATGACCCGTATGGATGGATTGTTTGAGCTAATCAGTATTTTAATGTCAACCGATTCAAAGAGAACACAGAAGGTTGAGGCCACCGTTGTGTGTATGGAGGGACATGCATAATTGGCATCATGGGTTGACTCAAGGGCACCAATAATTTGCTGGGGGGCTTCCAAAACACGGTGATTGACCAATTCCACCATCTTTCAAGGACTCGGCTATGAAGCATTGGTTGGCCTGAAACAGACTCGATCGATGACAGAAATCTAGGATAATTTGAATCCCACACAACGCCATTGCGAGAGGCAAAGGAAGACTTATTAATGGGCTTTTTTACTAATGGACTTAAAGAGGAAATTCAGCTGATTGCAGCTCTCCAAGCCCAATTCTCTGTTTGAACTCATTGATCAAGCCCATCGAATAGAAGAACGAATCAGGTCTTAGAGAAGTCTAAAATTAAAACAATCGGGCCTAAGTGGGAAGAAGGGTTCTTATCCAATGGACTCTTTTCGTGTGATACCCACCCAAAGTGGTGCGTCTAGGATAGTGACCAACCCAACCGAAATTCAGAGCAAGGTTTTCTTCCCCAAATCGATCGATCAATCGATAGAAAGGAGAGACAAACGGAAACTGCAGCATCAAGTTCTAGAAGGGTATTTTTGGCGATTCTCAGAGGCCGAAATTCATTTCAAAAGAGAAGAGGGTTGTGTTTCCGATGTGATGAGAAAATCAATCCAAATCATAAATACAATTTCAAAGCAAGTCGTTTCTAAATCTTGTTGATCCTGCCTAACGACAACGAACTAGAGGAAAGAAGAACCACCAACTAATGAAAGGATACCTGAAATCAGAAGGTAACCCTTTAGCCCTTTCAATGAATTCTATGTGGCATCACTTTTGATCAGACTTGAAACTCAGAGGTCAATAGCTAAGGAAAGTAATTGTTTGGTAGATAGTGGGGCGTCCCACAACTTCATTTCGCATGAATTGGTGCGAAAATTGAGGGTGAGTGTTAAGGGGGGAAAAACTTTGGGGGATGGTTGACAATGGGTTTTTTTGAGAGGAGAGGGCATTTCAAAGCAGTTAAATTGGAGATTCAATGGATTACAATTAACAAGAATTTTTTTTCCACTTGATTTGGAGGGACCAGTGTAGTATTGGGAATTACTTGGTTAGCTCCTTAGGTGATATGTGTTCGATTGGAGGAAATTAACTAGCAATTTGAAGTTAAGGAAAATAGGTAGTTTACAAGAGGATCATTCCTTGGTTAAAACAGTGGTGTCTCTTAGGCCATGCTTCAGTCATACAAACAACGAGAGATAGTTACCTAGTGGAGTTTTTTTTTCTATAAATATAGATGAACTCATGAACACTGGGGGAACCACCTGATCCTAGGGTTTAGCAGTGTTGGAAGAATTTAGAGGTTTATTTGACCAGTCAACTAGACTCCCTCTCCATAGACAGCAAGGTCATGCATATTGTTGCAAGAAGGAGCTCTACCCCTAATATCCATACCTAGTGACTTACTTCCAAAAAAATGAGATTGAGCGATTGGTGGGAGAGTTAGTAACGGAAATTATCCAACCTAGTACCATAGCAAAAACTCAAGAACAACAAAAGTGGATATCGAATTGATGGGGTTTTCATTTGAAATTCTTTACTACCCTATGCACACTAATCAAGTGGTTGATGCCTTGTCCAAGAGAAGATGATTCAACCTTGACTGCCTTTTCTATTGTTTAGTTCACTGACTACAAAGAGTTAGTTGATGGAGCCCAATGAGACCCAGCTCA
Organism: Pistacia vera; assembly: GCF_008641045.1. Taxonomy (NCBI): domain Eukaryota; kingdom Viridiplantae; phylum Streptophyta; class Magnoliopsida; order Sapindales; family Anacardiaceae; genus Pistacia; species Pistacia vera. The sequence goes on along the minus strand of NW_022195408.1, from coordinate 18,579 downwards.
ACTCATTATCCAGGATATGTTATTTGATTCCAACAGCAAACCCAATTATCATTCAACATGTTGCCTTTTGTACAAAAACATGTTAGTCTCTTCAATAATCCAAATTCATTCCTAAATGTTGGAAGAGTTCATTGTAGTCCTAGTAGAGGTCATTCTAGGTTCTTCAAAACCCATAAAAGGTGATTGGAGTGGTGCTTTGCGAGGGTATTAGAAAAGATGTGCAAGAGTTTCAAGGTGTGCCCCCCTACCAATTGAATAAACACTCAATCCTTAAACTTGTGTCTTCTCCAACCTCTACCATTCCCTTCCAAGTCTTTGAGGATTTGATTATGGACTTCATTGGTGGCCTCCCCAAGGCCCGAAGCCATGACATTATCCTGGTATGGTGGATAGACTACCTAATACAACAATTTCATTCTCTTGTGTCATCCCTACAATGCCAAAGATGTGTGGTGTATTTGTCAATGAAATTGTGAAGTTTCATGGATTCCCACAATCCAATCATATCTGATTGCGACAGAATATTTATAAGCCAGTTTTGGCAAGAACTTTTCAAGGTTTTGGCACCACACTTAAGTTTAGTTCTGCCTACCATCCGTAGACTTAGGCCAAACAGAAGAAGTTAATTGATGCTTAGAGGCTTATTTACGATGCTTTTGCAGTTTCCACCGAGCAGTGCGTAAATAGCTTCCTTGGCTAAGTTTTGGTTCAATATACTTATTAACAATTCCACTAAAATGGCCCTCTTAAAGCTTTATATGAAAGAGATCCACCCACTTTCCTTAATTTACTGATTGTCCTTCCATGATTGAATATGTGAACCAACAAATGTTGGAAAGAATTCAATCCTGAGAGAGCTCAAGGACAAACTCACAGTAACCAAGCCATATGATAGGTGTTGATCTACACCGTAGAGATATCATTTTCAACTAGGAGACTTTGTGTACTTGAAGCTCCAACCCTACAAGTTTAGATCCTGGCACGAAAACTTAATAAGAAGTTAAGCCCGCGTTTCTATGGTCCCTTTGCAGTCTTAGAAAGAATTGGTCAAGTTGTTTACAAACTGGGCTGCCTCTCATTGCTCACTTCATCCAATTTCCTGTTTTTACAACTCACAGTAGCCTGCACAACTCTGTTCCTATACAGCCCTTTCCTAAATTTTTGAATGAGACTTTGAGCTCCTTGATCAACCAAAATCATCCTCATCAATACGTACTCTCTTAGATAGTCCTCAAGAGATCCTTATTCAATGCATGTATCTTCCCACCTTCAAAGCTACTTGGGAATTGATGATGTTGTCAATTTCCAATATCCTCACTTTCACCCTTGAAACAAGGTGGTTTTTGTGAAAAATGAATAGAAATGACAGTAAGGGAGTCCATAGTTCATGAAGAGTTGGTTTAAGGGATCATCCACATGGAAGAATTGGAGAGCATTAGTGGGAACAGTTAGTGGCTCGAGTAACCAAATTGTATATAGATGAGTAGCAGTCTAGGGAAAAGGCAAGTTGTTTCTAAAAGGGAATTGTGGATGTACCTAGCTCCTCAAATTGCTAGGAACTATCTTTCTTGCTTATTTTGCTCATTTGTTCTTATTGTTCTCCTATTCTAATCTTTGTTGAATACTGATCAATCAATATAGAGGTTGTTTCTTGTTATCTAGTGTTGGTGTGGTTGGCTGATTTCATTTATTTATTTAGGAGTTCCTCAATACCTCTCTCTAATATTCACCATAAACATCTCAAACACTCTCCACACTAGTTAATGAGACGCACCTCTATAATGGTCAAATCCAACATTAAAACACTAAGAACAATTGTTGTTATTGAATTAGGTGAAGATGAGTTGTCAAATAGATGTCTAACCAATGTTTTACGGTATTTTAGTCAGTATTGATACCTTGCAAGATGTGATCTTCTTTATCTTCTCTCATACCTTATCAAAGACACTTTGTTTGATACCTGGTTGCATCCTAGAAAATATTTGGTAGTTTATTGGGGGCCACTTTCTCCTAAGTTGGCATGGATATGCCTCACCACTAATCGAAGATTAAATCCAAGCCACTCACCTCTAAGGCACCAATAATCCTTTTGCGATCACTCATAACCATATAGCGCTTGTTCTCTTCCCCAATGAACTCTTTCAACAGCCTCAAAAGCCATCTCCAACTATGAATTTCTCACTCTCACAACAAATGGCAAATGAGAACACACCATTTTTACATTCTTGTAAAGAGTGACAATAGAATACCCTTGAAATGAGTTTTAAAGTACCTCGTCAAGTCCAGTAAATGACCGATGTCCAGTCATAAAACCAATCTTACAATAGGCAAGGCACTAACCAACCTCCAAAAAAAAGCTGAGTCCTTTGGTCCTTCTTCATTTTTCACTCAGTCAACTAGTAGAATCCAATACCAATATAGGCATACTATATCAATCTCAGAAAATCCCCCACATATCACACACCCATGTTATATAAATTCAACTCTAGCCCTTTCATATCATGTGGATGTTGACTCATACTTTATAATCGTTTTTAGCTTTCATTTGAAGTGATTGTACGAACATTGGCATGCATCTCTCTAATAGTGGGCTCTAGCTTCTAGCACACCAGGAGCAATTCCTTCTTTAATAATAGTACATTTTTGGCAATATGTTTACCCTCATATTTGCTTGCATACCAACATAAACAAAACAATGGTACTCTTCAGTCACCCATGGAAAGCCCTTGGGGTGTGATGATGGACTTGCAAGGGTTGCCTATCTCAACTGGATTAACTTGTTATATAGAAGTGAACCTCAATTATCATATTCATCAAAAATGAACATTTTGAAAGTCTTCATCAGTCTCAATGATGATACGTGATTTGACCGTGGTACATAAACACTCTAAGTTTTCCTTGTCTGGATGATTGGGTCACTTTGAGCTCACAATTTGCTTGTGAAAGTAAATGAACACACTAAATTCTTGGTGGTCAATAGTTTTCTTTTGCAACTGAAAGCAGATGATCTTTCTTTGACTAGTTACTTTCCTTTAGTCGAGTTAATGTAGCTATGCTATTCCTAGTTCTGATCTCTTCTCGTGACTCTGGTAAAACAACTGTTAACAACACTTAGGTTGAATTCCACTTGTAGTGATAGGGCAGGCTCACTCTGACCAAGGAGGGAGCTTTCGCTTCCTTTTAGGTCCTATGTTCATCATAGGTGACAAGTGAAGCAAGAAAAGCACGGTGTCGAGGGAAGCCAGTAAAGTAGTCTTCACTGAAAATGTGCAAGTGCAACCATACATTAAATGGAACAATTTCGCAACTTGCACACCCAACCAAACATAATGGTTTACTCATTCATTCAAATAATATTCAACTATTTCCATTGCATCAACAACAAATCAAAACAGAATATAAAAAAAGGTATCTCACAAGGGCCGTTTGGATCAGGGCTATATAAGAAAACGGGGGTAATTTTCGTTTATTTTGCAAGATTTATGTGTTTGGTTTGCAAGTAATAAAATATTACAGTAATCTTTTATTGCAAATAGTATTTACTGTTGGTAATATGGGGGATAATCTTATGGGTGTTATTAAAACATTACCGGGGTAATCTAATTTTTCTACACATTTTGCCTTTAATTGAAAACCATTTCGGACACAATTGCCCTCAAATGTCTACCAAATAACAATTAGCCCATCTCCCCTACATTTGAGAAATTAGCTAAAACACCCCAGCCACAAAAAAGTTTAAAAGTTAACAAAATACCCCCAATCACCCAAGACCACCGCCAGCCGTGACTCACCATCGCCAGTCGCCAGTGTCAGTCGTCATAATGGCGCACAACCGACGAGATTTAGCTAATCGTGCACCAGTAAAGCAAATTCATGGCCAGAAACGGCTAGACCTAGTGTTTCTATGGCCGTTTCACGGCCAAAGATGTGGTCGTGAAAAGACCACAGATCTAGCCTTTTCACAGCCACATCTTTGGCCGTGAAATGGCCATTGATCTAGCTGTTTTTTGGCCATGGATTTGTGATCTATGGCCATTTCTGGCTTTGCCAATGCACAACCAACCATATACGGCTAATCGTGCGCCATTCTGTCAACTGTCAACGACGGCCGACGGTGGTAGCTGGCTGCTAGCAGTGACTTGGGATGAGTGGGAGTGATTTTGCTACAAATTAAAGTTTGATATGGCTGGGGTGTTTTAGCAAAATTTCAAATGTAGGGGGTTAAAAGAATGATTCAAAAAATAATAATCATAAATACTATTATATTAATATTTAAAAATGAGGGCAATTTAGTAATCTATATAACATACCCACTCATTTATCCTCCCAACCAAACATATTATTCACCAATTTATTCAAACCAACCAAACACATTTTCTAAATATTTCCAATAATCTTCAAGGTAATATTTCTTTCTGTTAATATAATATACCCTTATAATAAAACATTATATGATTCAAACGCCCCTTCATAACTTAATAACTTTAACATAAACCAACCAATAAACTATCGTATTCTCAACAAGTTGAATATGACATTTTTCGAGCAACATTATTACACAAACAAAGACAGCATATAATAAACAACCACCAAAATAATATAATTATTTTTGTTTGCGTCATTAGGGGATAAAAGTGCAACCAAAGGTACAAAGGGTTTTTTAAATTTAATTTTATTAATTGTCAATCACAATCATTTACCTATTTATTCACTTTAAAAAAAATGTTAAAAACACCCAAAACTAATTTTATTGATGAAATTATCTAATACAATTTTAAAAATAAAAATTGAATCGCACTATCTAAAATGGTTATGCTTAAAGTAGACAATATTTTAATTTCATTACTTTGCTTATATAATNACATACGAAAAAAATAGCTGGAGATTGCAGATTTCTAGCTAATAAACTTCGTTTAGAAGTTCTATTGCAGGTTGGCCGGTGTTGGATTAATAAATATTCGTATTATTTTGCATCGAAAGTAATTGGCTAAAATCTTCTACACATATACTTTTAATACAACTGGGGCAGATTATATACGTATGCCGTGGTTGGTGGGTTTCCAGAGGCATTGGTGTAATCTACAGATCTGAGGTTTATATGGTTTTGTGTTGAAAAGACGTTTCTAGGTCTCTAGAAACATGGTAGGTGTTTTCTCATAGGTACTGTTTGCTTTGGACCTAAAATTCATATAATTTTGTTCTGAAAAAACATCTCTAAGTGGTGAAGATGTCTTTGTACTATATAAGTAATTAAAGTTTTCGTCTCTTAACCAACGTGAGACTTTAACACTAATACTTACGAAAAATTGTTATTAATATGATATATTAGGCATGAATTTTTAAGTGACAATGATTTTGTTACTATCAATTACATTTTGATTTTCATGTCATAATTAATGGAGAATGGTGCTTTAACGTAGTAAAGAAGATTTGAGTTCCAAGACCTTAAGAGTTCAGATAGTCTTAGCATGTTGGCAAAGCTAAGAATAGATGAGCTGGATCTCAATTAGTTTCTGGGAAAGCGTAATTTGATTAATTAATTATCACATAATTGCAAGGTTTTTGCTGTGCATTATTGGAAAATCCAACTTTTGCAGTGGAACTACGCCACTGCCAAATATTAATGTGAAATACGAGAATACACGTGAGTCTGTCTTTTTCGATATTAAGAAGATTGATTTTCATGTCAAAGTAAAGTCACAACGAATCCATTGAGAATGACAGCTGACTCCAAATCTTACTGGCTTCCACAGTTTCTTTATCCATTTGTTCTCATAAAATCAAGGTACGCCTTGCCATTTAATTTCCGAGCAAAAAATTCCTTGAAATACTTCTCCAACGGGACAGGCCGGAAAATCGCTGGACTATTTGGGCGAATCAGGCTTGGTGCCGGGCCCAACTCAGTGTCTAGCTTGGAACTATAGAATGTTGCTACAGACAGCCTCTCTTTCATTGAGTTTACCGTTGCTCGGTGCTCAATGCTCTTATAGATGCCATTGCTCACAATCTGTAGATGCAAATTAGAGATGTCATAAATAGCAATTTCGCCGTATGTTTTTCATTATTACAAAAAATATATAATAAAAACCTAACCCCATTTAAACTTATCCAAATCTAACCCGACTCGAGCACAAATATTAGTAAACTAATTCTAAACTCAATTAGACAGTGGGTTTACCGTGAAGGGGGTGTTGCTCTCTCACCTCCAAATGAGTCGCTGTAAGCAAACAATCAATCAAAGTTAAGAGAAATATACACTATATTCATCAATAAGTTCACAGTCGTTATTCTTTTGAACTTTTAAGAATATCTATGTTATGAATTTATTTCTCAATTATATGCCATGAAGATTTTTCATTTTATAATATTTTTTATAACGAAGAATGTCGTGAATCTTATCTTGTATTTGTCAGTGTAAAAGCTCAAATTAAATTAGGATAGCATTCTGGTCATAATTTACAGCCAAGTGGCTTCATTATCCAATGCAAGAACAGAAATTTTCCCGGTAGTATAAGAAGTTCAAAAGCAAATTTTACCTCCATGATGTCTCCGATGTTGACTACAAAAGCATTTGGAAGCCGTGTAACTGGAATCCATCTCCCATCTTTGTGAATTTGAAGGCCTTCAGTGTCATTGAATTGATAGAGAATAGTGAGAGCGTCAGCATCAGAATGTGGTGTGAAACCAATGGCCTTCTCTGGTTCAGGACATGGAGGATAATAATTCATTCTCATTGATTGAACTCCATCATTCAACATATCTCTCATCTCTTCACAATCCATGTTTAATGCTTTAGCCATGTGATCTAATATTCCCATAGCTAGCTTTTTCACTTCCATGGAATAAGTTTCTAACACCTCTCTGCCCCAAATTCATGAAGATGAACATAAAAATCACATCTTTCTGTCAACATAAAATTTCCTCAGCAGCACTAAGTCAGTACAGTTAATAAACCACTAGACCCTAAACTATAAATCTATCGGACTATTCCATGTGAAACATGAATCTAATTCTATGGATTACTGTACTTTTAGAATTAATCACCACATTTGTAAACCATAGCGACAAAAGTGTATGGTAAACAGTTTCAAATTAATTTTATAGAGACCAAGACTGGTTTAATTTGATTGAATGATATGGATGTGGCAGATTAAACCGATTGAGAGTTATAAATAATAGCTCTAATTAGCAGAGTTGAATTGGGCTGATGGAGATAGAGAGATTGAGACACCTGAGATTTGGAGGAAGCTTGTTAAAGAGTTGAGTGTTCCTCAGATTGAGTGGAAGGGTTGTGATATAGAACATATCTGACCAGTCTAGCTTTTGATCCTCTGAAACCACAAAGAGCTGCCCAAAACCTTCATGGTTGTCTGGCTCCTGCCACAGCTGCTTCTTTTCTTCATATGGAAGTTTGAAGAAATTTTCAATTTCCATCTTGAATTTCTCCAGCAATGAAATACTGACTCCATGGTTTATAACCTGAACTTCATATAAATTTTCATCAGTTTCTGATTAACTTAGTTGCTCTTTATCTTTGAGATGAATAATTAAGTTGACAGTACGAACCTGAAAGAATCCCCATTCTTTGCAAGCTAAGTGCAGCCTCTCCAATTCATAATCCACAGAAGCCAATTTCTGAAGATCAATGACAGCTACAGATGGAAGACAGGAGTCATGGGTGGCAATCGGAGGGTCGTCATGAGAACGAATATATCGAGGTGGGATGTCGACGATGGGTTGTTTTGCTAATTCCTGAACATTTGGTACTATTAAAGATTTACCAAAGTTGACTGCTGCTCCCCTCTGCAACTCTAACTCCATCACTAACAAACAACGAAGCAGCAACAGTAACCACAGGTTAGATTGGAGACAAAGACTCCGGTTTATCGCAAAAAGTTGGACTTCGATAATGTTGAAATTTATCCTTACTGGTCCAATGATGTTTCGAGGCCTAATTTTTCTTTTATATATTGTTAATATATGATAGGAAGCATCTATCAACTCAAACAATTGGGATGGACGGTGGGTCTTTTATGGTTTCGATTGAACTTTTTTAAAAAATCGATTTATCAAAAAAAAAGTGTCCAAACCCTTTATAACTCACATGTCTAAATTGGATTTGTCAAAAATATATATGATTTTAAGAGATATGAATGGGAAAGATTACTAAAATCATATCATGAAAATTAAAAAATTATCCGAACAAATTAATAGAACAAAATAGTTAAGACATTTATTTAAACTATTAAGTGAAAGTTGTGAGAGTTTACTGATTGAAAAAAATCAAATCAAAATATTACTTAATATTATAAAAATGACGACTTGAAAAAAGATGGACCTAATATTAGAGCCAGTGCTGAGGTGGGTTGGGTGATTGTGACCAGTGACTCAATCATTATACAGACCTCGGTTCAACATTTTACAAGTATGAAACAATAATATTATATTTACAAAGAAATTTTTTAAAAATTTACATACAAAATGAGGTGGTAAAAAATAAATAAAAGAGTGAAACAAAAAATCAAACTCATTAAATCCACTCTTCCATTCATTTGTTGTCACATCACTTTGTATGAAGATCTTTATAAAATTTCTTTATAGGTGTAGCATTACTCAATAACAAATTATCATCAACATTTTACAGGCACAAAGAAAAAATTATTAGATTAACACAAACACCTCGTCCATTCAACTTTCTTTATGGTTTCTTTAGGGTTTTCTTACATCACACCCTTTCAACATATAAAACTAACAGGTTACCCCCATAATTAGCCACTTACACCTCTACATCAATTTTTGGTGTTAAAATTAAGAGTAAACTACTTTTTCTCACCCTAGGTTTGTCTTAATGACATTTTCCCACCCAAAAAGTTTCAAAATACAGTTTTCCCACCTAAAATTTATATTCCATTAATATCTAAAATACACTTCACTTTCTCAGTCAATGATTGGTGAGTTATCAAGAGTCAGAGTAAGAGGAGTTTTGTAGAATGGAGGTCGGTGGATCAAATGGTGGTGACAGATTGAATATTTGTCACCGGAATTAGCCGAAAATCGGCTAAGAACAAGAAATTCTAACTTTGCGATGGCCGACAATCAGAGAGAAATCAGGTGTCTTGATAAAGAAGAGACTAGAGATCCAAATTGTGATGATGGAGAGAATTTTTGTAGCCGAAATCGACCAGAATTGGTTTTGGGTATTAAACAGAATATAAACTTTAGGTGGAAAAATGATATTTTAAAATTTTTTGGATGAGAAATGGTCATTAAGGCAAACCTTAGATGGGAAAAAGTTGTTTACACTTAAAATTAAATAAGGGAAGGGAAAAAAAAAAGACCTTATATTTTAAAAATAAGAAGAATTATAAATTAAATATTTTTAAATAATAAAAAGAATAATCAGGGTGCGTTTGGTGCGCTGCACTGGACTGAACTAATTTTTTCGTACTGAATTGGATTAAATATAATATTGCCACGTATTTGTTTCAACATTGTACTTAACTAAATAATAAATATTTAGTATTTAGTATTCAAAAAGTAAAAAATTTTAAATATTTTAAAAATTAAATAAAATTTTGAAGATAATAAAAGTTTTAAACTGACAGTGGGGTCGCCAGCCAACGCTGTTGGAATCTAGACTCAGTCTTGGATGACGCATCTGATGACATCAATATCGTGTCAGACAATCTCTCCAATGGCGCAAACATGAAACGACACGATACCTTAATAAATTACTTGTAGAACGAGACCTATAATAAATTACTTGAACGTTGGTCACATTTTGCGAGTGTTCAAACAATAATGCTACCGAGTACCGACACTGCAATTTTTGTACCAAAATATTATATCGGTCTATGTATATCATGTCTCTAATTTCTTTAACAATTTTTTTCTAATGAATGATCGTCCATCAAATTTGAATAGTCGTTCACTCACATAGACATTCATCCATATTATATGGACAGAGGTCCATATATTAGGGACGGACGTTCCCATTTAATCATAAGTAAAATAGAAATTTTTTTTTTTTTAAATTAGGGACGATCGTTCATCTGTTATGGATGACCATCCCTTCATTTTGGACAGGCGTTCATAAATAAGGGACATCCGTCCTTAACCAAAATATGAAAAAAAAAAAAAAATTGGGGACAACCGTCCCTTAAGTTTGAACGGGCGTCCATTCGTCCATACTTTTAAAAAAAAAAAAAAAAAAAACACCTTCTGATCTTCACTCTTCTTCTTCTTCTTCGCCAAACCAAAAACCACAGCAACATCTCTCACAACATAGCTCATTGATCTCCATTGATATCCAGTTGATCCTTACGCTAGAATCTGGGAAGCAGCAACAGGAGAATTTGGATTAACAACAGTCTCAAATGAAGCATCCTCCATTAAAGTAACTACTCCACCTGACAATCCTCCACCATTGGTGCTACAAAATGCTGTAACTTCTTCAAGCACTTTGATAGGGATAAATATAATCACAAAACTTCCTGAAAAGCCGACTCCCTTCTTCATGGCGACCTACTTCTCTGAAGTAACTCAGCTCGGCCACAGTAACACCTCAAATTCATTTTGCAGCAATTCTAATCCTCCCACTGAATTACAACATAAACAAAACAAAAATAACCTTTAGATCATAATCACTTGGTTTGAAGGCTTCTAAGCACTTGAAAGGAGATGGCAATGGCGTAGGAGTGGTATCAGCTGGGAATGTGGCACAGGCTAGCACAAGTGCTTCTCAAGAAAATGCCCCAGAATGGGTTAAGAAAGACAAAAGGAGATTGCTCCATGTTGTTTATCGTGTTGGAGATTTGGATAAGACGATAAAGTATTCAGTTTTTATTTAACTTCAACGGCAATGTTAATGTTATAAATAAGTTTCTCTTTGAAACAATATTATTGTAATAATCTTGGAAGGATATTAATGTATTTGGTGACTTTAGATTCTATACTGAGTGCTTGGGGATGAAGTTGCTGCGGAAACGGGACATACCGGAGGAGAGATATACAAATGCCTTTCTTGGTTATGGACCAGAAGATTCTCACTTTGTTATTGAACTCACTTACAGTAAGCTCTCTGCCTGCTCCTTTGTTTTGTTAAGCTTTGCTAAACTCTGAAATAGCTGAACTTCCGGTGAACCTTCTGCAGAATACTGAGATGTTAAATAATTTTCGTACATGACTTTAATGGAGGATGCTTCATTTGAGACTGTTGTTAATCCAAATTCTCTTGTTGCTGTGGTTTTTGGCTTGGCGAAGAAGAAGAAGAAGACCGAAGAAAGTGTTTTTTTTTTTTTTTAAAGTATGGACGGGCGTCCATTAGGCATCCAAACGTAAGGGACGACTGTTCAAAATTTATGGACGGCCATCCCCAAATTTTTTTTTATTTTTTTTATTTTCATATTTTGGTTAAAGACGAGCGTCCCTTATTTGTGGACGCCCGTCCAAAATGAAGGGACGGCCGTCCATAACGGATGAACGACCGTCCCTAATTTTTATAAAAAAAAAAAAAATTATTTCATTTTACTTATGAACGGGCATCCATTAAATGGGGACGCTCGTCCCTGATATATGGACCCCCGTCCATATAATATAGACGAGTGTCCATGTGAGTGAACGGCCGTCCAAATTTGATGGACGGTCGTTCACTAGAAAAAAATTGTTAAAGAAATTAGAGGCGTATTACACGTAGGCCGGTACAATATTTCGGTACAAAAATCCCGATGTCTGTAACATTATTGAGTGATCAAATACATGCCAAGGCTAATATTTTTTAAGCGCACACACATAAGAAAAAAGTTAGCGGTGGTTGATGTGTTGATTTATTCTGATTTAATAATTTAATTAACTTGTCTAAAGTAAAATTGAAGTTAATTTATCCTCATATGCAACACGTGTTAATAGTTAAAAAAAAATTACATAACATTAACTTACATATAAATTAAAGAGTAAATGACTTTTTTCCACCCAAAAAGTTTTAAAATAACACTTTTTCACCCAAAGTTTATAATTTGTAAATACCTAAAATACACTTTCTTTTCTCAATCAGCATTCTGAGAGTTATCATGAGCTAAGATAAGAGAGGTTTTATAGAGCGGAAGCCGATGGTTCGAATAGTGGTGATTGATTGAATATTCGCCATCGAAAATCAGCTAAAAACAGAAAGCCCTAGCTTTGCGATGGACGGTAATCAGCAAGAAATCAGGTGTCAGAATGAAGGGAGTTTTGTAAAGAAGAGACCGGAAGTTCAAATGATGGTGACGACATTGTCGGAATTGGCTTTGGGTATTAACAAATATAAAGTTTGGGTGACAAAGTGATATTTTGAAACCTTTTAGGTGGAAAAGTGTCAATAAGGCAAACCTTGGGTGGGCAAAGTGTCACTAAGGCAACCCTAAATAAATTAAGATGTAATCAGAAGTTAATGTATAACCCACATGCACCATATCCTCAGTTGTTAAGAGGATTTCTCTCTTGTGCAACTTGTGCCAGTATTTAATTCTATATTGATAGAACACATGCCCTGAGTGTTAATGCATCCACATGCTTTTGTTAATAATTCATTTCTCGTAGCTTCCAGGAAGTTACCCAGTTCTTAATTAAATAATTCATAAAATTTCAAAAAGTTCAACTAATTCCCTTCTTTTTCTGTGTATGTTAATACCCTTAATGCCATTTCGAGGTACGTATATACGATTGTTTTTACTTGAAGCGATGATCAATATGGCATCATCTCAACCACCACTTGAGAACTCTGAATTCTCCATAGTTAGTGTGCAGGAACTCATCAAAGACCCTAATATCACTGTGCCAAATAGCTTCTTTCGTCCAGATCAAGAGCCTCCAAAACTCTTAAACGGAAACCATTATTTCCCTGCAATCCCCACTATTGACTTGGAACGTTTGGTTTCCAAGGAACAGGCGGAGCTTGAACTAGCAAAGTTGGAATCGACGTGCAAAGAATGGGGTATCTTTCAGGTTAGTAATCGTTAGTGGAACTATGAAGGTTCGTCTAGTTGATTAATTTTAATTTCATGAACCCAAGTTTTGTGTTACTATGATGTAGTTGGTGAACCATGGAGTTAGCTCTTCACTGCTGGAGAAGCTGAAATTTGAGATCCAAGAATTTTTTAATCTTCCTCTAGAAGAGAAAATGAAATACAAAATAAAGCCTGACGACTTTGAAGGTTATGGAAGCGTCGTCCGATCCGATGGAAAACTTGATTGGGGGGATAAGTTGTACATGACAACTAACCCTATTCACATGAGAGAATCGCACCTTTTCCCAGAGCTCCCTTCATCCTTAAGGTCATCCATCCTTCTCTTGGATCTCAGAGAAATAACATCTTTAATTTCTTTTTGGTAAAATTTTAATGGTTTTATTATCTGGCATTTATTATTTATTTAATAGTGCATGCACATGCAGGAATACTTTAGAGTGTTACTTCCAGGAATGCAAAATCTTTCCAGAAAACTTCTTGGAATGATAGGAAGACTCTGAACACGGAGATTAAAGAAATGGAAGAATTGTTTGAAGATGGGATGCAATCAGTGCGGTTTAATTATTATCCTCCATGCTCAAAACCAGAGCTGGTTATGGGTCTTGCACCTCACTCTGATGCTACTGTTATCACTATTTGAATCAATTAATGGAGTTGATGGTCTTCACATTAATAAGGATAGCGTTTGGATTCCCGTCAGCATCCTTCCTGGAGCTCTTGCAATAAACTTTGGGAGATATTCTAGAGGTTGTGTCAACCTTTCTCTCTCGTTTCTCTTAAAAGTAAAATAAAGAAATAGAAAAGGAAGAAGAGAAAATTAATAATAAATTATATCATATAGTTCTCTTCAGTATAATGATACTGAAATATAAATACTAGTTTTAAGATCAGGATTCTTTCTCTACTTAATTTTTACTTGCAGTTTCAAGAATCTAATTTCAAGTTAATAAAAAGAAACAGAATCGCACGAGAGATATCACCAATTTGTATAATTGTCTTAGTCCGTTAGGTTTATAAGACATTCATGATCCTGAAGATTAGACAGGCTCTAATGTAGTTTAGATACTTCAAATACCTAAAAAGAAAAAAGAAAAAATGAGTTTCTGGTTTACATTTGTGTAAACTAATATGTTTATGTTGTGGTAAATAACTTGTACATTTTAATTTATTAATGTGGTCAATAAATCTACACAGATAATGAGCAACGGACTTTATCAGAGCGTCGAGCACGAGCAGAGCATCAATAAACTCGGTGAAAGAGAGGATATCAATTGCTTTTTTTGTCCGCCCCAAGTTTGATGCAGAGAATGGACCTCAAGAAGCCTGATAAATCCTGAAAACCACCATTATTTAAAAGAATAGGGACGGAAGAGTACTTTAAAAGTTTCTTCTCCCGTAAGCTCAAAGGAAAGACAAACTTGGAGTACATGAAGATTGAAAATGGTGAAGGCATGCACCACAATATTGTAATAAATGGTCCTAATATTACTCTTTGGAAGCTTTGTAGTATTATCTCACTGACATGCTACTACGTGTAGTAGAATATTTAATCTACGTAAAAATAATGCGATCTCATAGTTTCGGTTCGGGTCGTTCTTGATAATCTTCTATTTGGGCTTTTGCTTTCTTTAGCCCAGCCCATTAAAATGATAACATTTGTAGCCCATGTCGATCCTTGGATTCATACTTCCTTTAACAATCTTTCTTTTAAACAAGAGTGTGAGTGGATTGGATCATCATTTATAAAAGGATTATTATCCGACACCCCTCCAAGGTTTTAGTGTTAACCACTCACATCCCAAAGGTATGAAAAATTAGCCTGACCTCTCTCATTTAATATAATCATTCTTGTAACGAGGTAAAAATACACCAATTGACATAAATCCCTAAACAACAGCTAAAGGGGAGGTATTGGATAATTGTTCAATGTGAGGGGAGCTAAAGGTAATTTTTCATACTTTTGGGGGTGTGAGTTACTTAAACTGAACCTCTAAGAGAGGTGAGGGATGATAGTCCTTTAAAAAAATATATTTATATCAAAGAATAAAGATGACATACCTCAGTTTCTATAAACAGAATGGAGAGAGCCTTCCCTTTTATCTCCCACTCTCCTAAAGCCTTCCCTTTTATCTCCCAGTCTCCTACCATAGCAAGACAAATATATCGTGTTCTTATCTTAATAGGGCTGAAACCTCTCAAGAGAGGTGAGGGATGATAGTCCTTTTAAAAAAATATATTTATATCAAAGAATTAAAATGACATACCTCGAGTTTCTATAAACAGAAATGGAGAGAGCCTTCCCTTTTATCTCCCACTCTCCTAAAGCCTTCCCTTTTATCTCCCAGTCTCCTACCATAGCAAGACAAATATAATCGTGTTCTTATCTTAATAGGGCTGAAACCTCTCAAGAGAGGTGAGGGATGATAGTCCTTTTAAAAAAATATATTTATATCAAAGAATTAAAATGACATACCTCGAGTTTCTATAAACAGAAATGGAGAGAGCCTTCCCTTTTATCTCCCACTCTCCTAAAGCCTTCCCTTTTATCTCCCAGTCTCCTACCATAGCAAGACAAATATAATCGTGTTCTTATCTTAATAGGGGAGATACCTGAAAGAAAAAGCACAAGAGAGTCCACAATGTTTAAATATTGCTTTTGACCCCAAGTATGTAGAATATCATGGTTGATATATATATAAGAGGTGATTAATAATTTGATAGACCACATCTAAAGAAGAGGAGAAAGGGCATTAGTGGGAAGAAGAGCAGTGAGAATTAGTTAGAGGAATAATCCACATGTCCTAGAATTAGAGAATATTAGTGGGGAAGCATAAAAAGGGAACCAATACTGTGAAAGGGGTTAAGTTGTTTTCTAAAGGGAATATTGTTGGGAGGCCACTAGCTCCTCGAAATGCTAGTAACTATGTTTTCTTTTCTTGCTTATTACTATTTCCTTTGAATGTCTGCATTTGTTACTCTTTTATCAATATAATACATCTCATTATTCTACATATCATTTCCCAGTTTTTGTGTTTGCTTGATTATGAGTGTTTGGCTCAATAACTTTCAGGATTTTGAGGTTGAAACACTCTAAAGTCCAAGCTACAATATTTCATTAATTAAACACAAACTAGAAGAAAACAAGTAGAGTTTTCTACAAGAAAAGTTAGAGAGAGAACAAAGCTTCCCAAATCTCTGTATAATCCTATGGTGATGATACGAGTTGAGGGATAGAAAACATTGCAAGAGCTGCTCATAAAAGAATAAAGAGTAACCCAGAATTACAAGAAACCAAGGGGAGCAAGGAATTAAGCTCCCACTAAGAGACACAACAACCATAGCAAGCCTCAGAGACATGAAGCAATAGCAAGCACACACCACAACAAAAGGAAGCACCTCAGCAGCTATAGAAACCAACCAACCAGTTGTGCCACAGCAGCACCCCAAAACACACAAATAAAAACAGCAGCCATTACAAAAAAAAATTCTTGAACTTCAAATGGAAGTAGCCACCAATAAACTTCCATTGAAAGAGAAAAATCCCAAGACAGGAAATTAAACAACCATTGCAAATTGACAAAAAGAAAATTTTATCACATGGGCTCTCAGACTTTGAAATTATTAATGATACCCCTTTTACCCTTGTTTTTTTATAGTAGGATATTGATCCATGAGACTTGGTTGTTGCCAGACCCTACACCTAACAAAAGCCCAGTAAAAGACAAAACTAACACCAACCACGCACCAGCCCCCCACTTGCTGCCAGTCTAAGCACCAGTCGCACATCAGCCAACTCCAAACAAGAACTACCCAGCCCCGCACATAGTAGGAACATCCACAAAAATCCCAAACAAGACAAATCCTACCCAGAATCGCTCCCCTAGATTTTGAATTTTTTTTTCAAAATCCTACATGTAAAGATATGTTGTGGATAGCTTGTTCTTTACTTTGAAAATCCTTTTTCAATCAACATAAGCTTTCTCTTAGTTTCTTATCAAGAAAAAAGAAATGTATAATAGATAATAACATGTCAATTCCTACACACAGAAGTCCTTTATATTTCAAGCAACATTTAAATTTTCTTGTTGCACTGCACATGCTATAAAATCTTATTAAAGGCAGTCAAACAAAGAAGGTTCCTTGATTCCCATTATATTGTTCTGGCTCCTCAAAATTAACCAAAAGGATCAACAAGACTGTAGAATTTCTCTTCCTCACGAGCAACATATATGGTATCTAGTATTCAGTTTACCTTTAAAAATGCATAACATGTTCTTTTTTATTTCAGACAATTGTAGTAAAAACCTAACAGCACTAGCCCCACAACTAGCAAAAAAAACCCAGCACCACTAGTCACCAGAAAAACCCACCCCCAGCCAATAAAAAAACCCAACAACACCAGCCACCAAAAAAAACTCAGTTCCCAGCCAACAAAAAAACCCAACACCACCAGCCACCGGATAAAAACCCAGCAGCACCAACCACGAAAAAAAACCAAACCCCCAGCTAGCAAAAAACCCAACAGCAAAAAAAAAATGATGTCGAACGACCACTAGCAGCACCAACCCCCCAAGAGAACAAATACATAACACTACCAATAGTCAACCCAATACACACTCCACCCACCCCAATCCAACGACCAACCCTAGTAGGATTTGGCCGTGAAATTTTGCGGAATCTACAGATCTGTTTGTTCTCGCTGCCGAAACTTCGCCAGCTTGTTTTGAGCCCATCCGGTGTTGAAATCGGCGATCCACCCACCTTTTGAAAGAGTATTGACCGAGCTATCTGGTAGTTTCATCACTGCCTATGGTCGCTATTTATTTCACTGGGATCTGGCCATGAAAATTCACAGAATCTGCAAATCTGTTCGTTCTCACTATCAGAACTTCGGCAGCTTGTTTCGAGCGCGTCCAGTGTCAGAATCGGACGATCCACCCACCATTGGAAAAAGTATTGAACAAGCTATCTGGTTGCTAGTAGTTGTTGCAAACAACACAACAAGTTTTTGGCGCCGTTGCCGGGGATTGCAGTCAGGCAATATTGAAATCATTAGTTTAGCTTTACTTTAGATCTTGTTCCATTTTTTTTTTTTTTTTTTGTAGAGGCTTCTTTAGATTTTCACATCACCTTTTTACGCGAATGCACACATTTGTGATGAATGCCCTCGGTTACTCAGCAACGTCACAACATATAAAGTGCTTTGCATACTCATAATTCAAGCTACGGTTTGACGCAAAAGTAAACATGGGTCTCATGAATACTCCTGGTTACTAAGTAGCTCAAAACAGCAGAGTAGTTCATTCAAAAATAAGCACATAAGCATAGTGAATTTATTTCAAGACTGTATATGCACACTTTTTATTTATTTATTTTTCTTTCTTTTTCTTTTCCTCTCTTTTCTACAATTCTTTTATTTTTGTTTAATTGTGTTTTATTTATTTATTTATTTATTTTTGTGTGTTATCGTCAGAACGAGGAACAAGTTTGGGGGAAGCTTACGTGATAGAAGAAGAAGACAATTTCAAGCAGACTAGAACACAGGGTACCTTGTGTCACTTTACACAACCGTGGC
>NW_022195407.1:0-1621 GCF_008641045.1 Pistacia vera | reverse complement strand
CCTAAAACAAAGCCAACCCAACAAGAGACCAAATCCTTGAACTATGAAAGTCTTCAAATTTCTCTCAAAAGTCCTCTATTACATTGTTTTGAAGGTGAACTTGGTTGCTTCACGGTTATCTACACCCATTTTAAGGTTCTTTTTAATCAGTAATCTGGTTCGTTCACTCTGATCAGACATTTTCGTTCAGTTTCTTGTCAGCTAATGCAATATTCAATCTCCGGAAGACATGCTTTTACTCTCATCTCTTGATCCAAGTTATCCAATAGATACGCAATATTTCCATATTGATGGTGGCTCTTATCTTCCATTATAAATGAATGGAGCTCCCCGTTCACTTCAACTGCACTATAGCCAGGCACTTTCTTCATCCCTGTCTTTCTCATTACCTTCCTTACTTCAGCCACTTCGTCCCACTTCTTTCCCATGGCAAAGAAGTTTGAGACCAGCGAATGAATTCCCAAGTCATCCGGACTTAACTCAAGGACCTTCTTTGCCACAATCTCTCCAGTTGACAACTTCCTATGATTACGGCAACCTGATAAGAGGGTAACCCAAACAGCAAGCCCAGGTTCATTGTTCATGGACTTTATAAGCTCAAGTGCTTCTTCCACTTGTCCGGCACGGGCCAAAAGATCAACCATACAAGCATAGTGCTTATCAGTTGGTCGAATTTTATATTCACTAACCATGAGATCAAACCAGTATCGACCCTCTTCCACTAGTCCTGAGTGACTAAGAGCTGAAAGAAGGGATGCAAAAGTAGAATGATCTGGTTTGAGCTTTGTTTCTATCATCTGGAGGAAGAGTGTCAGAGCTTCCTTTGCACGTCCATGGATCCCATTGCTATCAATTATTACATTCCAAGAGATTACGTCCCTAGAATCCATCCGATCAAAGACTGCACGTGCACAAGAAGGTGCTCCACATTTTGAATACATGTCAATCACTGCAGTACCTAAAACCTTATCAAAATCAAGCCTCCTGACAATATATCCATGTATGGACTTGCCCAATTTCAGAAAACCAATTTGTGTACATGCCAAAAGTGCAGTCATGAGAGACACCGAATTGGGTTCACACCCGCAACTCTGCATCTCAATCAACAGTTCAAGTGTATTTCCTGGCAAACCATTTTGAGCGAAGCCAGACATTAGTGCAGCCCAAGAAACAATTTCTTTATGGGGCATCTTCTTGAAAACACGAGAAGCAAGATTAAAATGTCCGTTCTTAGCATACATATCCACAAGGCTGGTTTGAACTATAACATCCAAATCAAGATCTTTCCTAATCGTATAACCATGAATAGAGAGCCCCACTTTCGAGTCCCCAAGATTAACACAAGCTTTAATCAACCCCACCATCACAACCGCATCTCCTTCAATCCCCTCCTTTTGCATCCTTCTATAAACATTGACTGCTTCGCATGGCTGGCCATTACACGCAAACCCTTTTATCATAGAACTCCAAGAAACAATGTCCTTTCTTTGCATCTTATTGAACACAATTAAAGCCGCATCCATTCTGCCACACTTGGCATACAAATTCAACATAGATGACCCAACAAACACATCGTTCTCATAACCACAATCCACTGCTTTACGCCAAACTTCTTCTCCCA